>NW_019154128.1:667981-778449 GCF_002288905.1 Enhydra lutris kenyoni
CTGGGATCGAGTCCCACATCGGGCTCCTTGCTCATCAAGGGAGCCTGCTTCTCCCTCTGCCTCTGCCTGCCATTCTGTCTGCCTGTGCTTGCTCTCTCTCCCTCTCTCTCTCTGACAAATAAATAAATAAAATCTTTAAAAATAAATAAATAAATAAATCAAGTTCTAGAAGACAATCAGATAATTGTGACTCTGCAGTCTGACCCACCTTTGGAACCCCAAGGACACCCGCCTGGAGTGGGGAGGAGGGCAGGTCCACAGTGAGGGGTCTGGGCAGCTTCCTGCAGAGCCTTACAGTCAGACAGTCAACCAGCCCCAGTGTCAGACACCTGGCACCACCCTCAGGCTTTTCCAGAAGGGAAAGAGCACAGGGTTCTGTAGCTCCCTGACCAAACGTGGGGCTGTCTTCAGGTGACTTACTCCTTGGGACTCGGGTTCCTCCTCTACAAAGGAGCTCTAACCACTTTAACACAGGGGACTGCTTTGAGTACAGGATTCAAGGAGATAATGAGGCTGATAAATACATCCCTCCCAGGAGTGTTCCTGAGACTGGGAACCAGGCTTCCTAGAATCCCCTAGACTTGGCCGGGGAGGAATTTGCTCAGGATCTGAAGGAGGCTGTGAGGCGGCGGTGGCTACTCTTTCTGGGCCAGACTTGACTGTGGCCAGGTGTCCCAGGACCTGGTGGCTCCCATCTTGCTCTCCCCTCTGTGCTGTAGCCAGGTCTGGGCTCTCCCTGGGAGGCTGACGTGTTAACTAGCTACTATCTGCCTGGAACCCTCTCCTCCCCAGTGACCATGTAGGTCTGTGAAGCATGAGGCGTGGAAGTAAAGGAGCCTGGGAACTCAGCACTCAACCACCAACCCAAAGGCCCATGCGACACCCCTGTGGCCCTGGCACAGCGAGAGCTGAACACACACCTGCGGCTTTGAGTGGACCCCCTGTTGTGTGTTCTCAGGATTCCTAACGTCCCAGAAGAAGGAAATGGGACAAACCAGTAGAACCCACACAGGGGCCGAGTCTAGCTTCGCCCTCCACCCTGAGAAACAACTGTGTGCAGTGTCTCCGATGAGGTCGAAGGGTAAGCACATGGCACGCAGTACGATTCCAGAAGCTCATTCCAACAAGCAACATCCCTGGGAAGAATAAATCCCCACTGCTGGGACCCTGGCATCAGCAACGACAAAGCTCATCCCATAAGGCTCTCTCCAGAGCCACACAGCAAGTGCCTGAGACAGGCGGCTCTCCACAGAGGTCACGTGCACAGAATTCACAGCGCGCTCCCAGGAAACACGCTGCTTAAATGGACTCATTTTCCCCCTGCTGCTCTTCCAAAGGTTTAAAGTGGTTTGTGAAGAGGTCGGCTAAACTGCATATTTTACAGATCATCTAGATTCATTGATCTTCGTCAAAACGTTTCTTCTCGATAGAGCAACTCTCTTCCCCTGCGTTAAATTGACTGTCATGATTTTAACCAAGAAAACAGTTGTGTAATGAAGACTCATTGTCCCTTCTTCTCCCAGGACCCAAAGCTGCCTTCTCCCCCTTCCATTCCCTCCCCACCTGGAGTTAGCTAGGGGATGAACTGCAGACTTGTTATCGCAAAAGTGACAAATGCTCTGAGAGAGAGAGGAAGAGAAAGAGACAGAGAGACACACAAAATGTTTTAGCACAGTAAATTACGACACTTCATAATCTCAGCTAAAAATTTAATGCTGCTCACTTTTTTTTTAAAGTCAAGAATTAGAAGTGCCTGGGTGACTCAGTGGGTTAAGCATCTGACTTTTGATCCGAGCTAGGTGTTGATCTCAGGGTCATGAGTTCAAGTCCCGCATCTGGCTCTATGTTGGGCATGGAGCTTACTTTGTAAAAAATTAAAAAATATAAAATAAATAAAAGCCACAATTACTAGATTTAGAAGTACCAAAGTTGCTTCCCAGATTGTCTGATACCTCATTCTGCCATTAAGGCAGTGTGTGACCAAAATGACTGGCTGGTTCTCATGGAGCAGTGATCCCCGCCAGAACAGGCAGGCCCTACCTGGTCCTTGGCTCCACCTGAGAGCCCTTCTGCCTCACCCCACATCTCTGTGGCTTCCCCACTGGGCCTTCCACTTCCCAAAGCCTCCCTGCTCACCTTCCCACCCTCCATAGCCTCGGCTCCCCGAGGCCCACAGATCTCGTTCGATTGGCAGATGAGGAAGTAAGGTGAAGAGAGGTGGAGTGACTGGTTCAAGGTTATGCATGAAATAGTAGCCAGACCCCAGCTTTCTGGTGGTGGAGTTCCCAGAAGCACTGGCAGTGTGAGCTAGAAGGTCAGGCTTACCCATTCTTCCAGGGGAAGTTAAGAGTCTAATGTCCTTCTTCAAAAAGAGTCCCTATCCTGTTGCTTCCTGTCAACAGAATGCCTAACCCTATCTCACTGCTCACTCTTATAGCACCTGGCCGTCCTGGCCCTCACTCCTATCTCAACATCTCTGTTCCTTGGTGCTCAGAGCCCAGACCTCTCCAGGCTCTTGCCTCACCTTTGTGGCCCTTGGGCTCCTCCTCTATTCGGCCATCATGACAGGTGCTTCCAGAAGGAGCACAAGAGTCTTTCTGCCTAGTTCCTCCATCACCTGCCTTAAGTGCCCATCCCCTTCTGTGGTTTGAACCATAAACCACGTGTTGAAGCTCTATTTCCAGTCTACATCTTAGCTTGTTTTGTCCAACCACTTCTGATGTTATATGTAGCACAGGTACAAGCCTGTATATCTAAACAAATTATAGAAAACCTTGTCTTCCTCCTCTTTCTGAGTCTGATCACCAGCATGTTGTCCCTGTTTCATTTACTCAAACCAAAAACATGGGGCACATTTCAGACTTTCTCCCTCCCCTGGCCCCACATTCAATCCAATCATCAAATCTCGCCTCGGGGCTGACTTTAAGACCCCTCGAGGCATCACTGAGGCAGCTGTCTCTGCACTCTAGTACTATCTAGTACTATCACCCACCTGGATTACCAAAATAACCTCCTAACTACATGCATGTCCCCTAACCACACCTCCCTGCCATCTACCACCCTGCAACCAGAGTGATTGTGTCCCACTGCTCTTTAAAACCATGGTCTCCCGCTCGAGGACAAGGATAAAGTCAGACTCCAGAATGTGGCCCATGAGACCCCCTTTAACCCAATCCCAACTGCCTGTCCACACTCACGATCCACAGTCCTGACACCACTCCTCTGGGCCTGCTGTAGCCAACATAGCAGGTACCCCCCCTGACATCCATCCCTCCTCCACCTATCCCATCATTCTTGCTTTAAGAGCCTATGCCTGAGACAGAGGCTGAAAATGCCCAGCACTCACTTTCCCAGACTCCCTTACAGACCCTGTGGCCACATTCCCAGTGAGATGCAAGGGGAAAATTTTCTTCCCTCATAAATGGAGAGCAGCTCCACGAGCTCTGGCCCTTCCATCTGTCACAGGACTTCATCGTTGGAGGACACAATGCCTGGGTTGTATCAGCCATCTTCCACTGTGAGGGACAGCCTAGGTGTGGTAGATAGAGTGGGAGGAAAAGCTTGCATCCTTGAGGACATCTTTGACCACAGGTCTAACCCTGGGGCCATTTACTCCCAGAGTTCTTGACAAATGAGATCATGAGTTCCCCTATGATTTAAACCACTTTCAGTTGGGTGTAGCCAAGAGCATCCAAATAACATCTCCACTTACTACATTAGTAGATTGCTCTGAACTTGCATCCAGACCGATTCCTCTACCCCCTCAGAACATCATTTCTACTTGCTCTCAGGGCAGGGCCTCCTCCAGGGAGCCTGGGCAAGATGTCTGTCCTATCATTTGTCACATTGTATTCCAATCATTTTTCTTCCCCACCAGACAGAAGCTCGCTTGTGTCTGGTGCTCCCTTGTTCTCTCAGTGCCCAGCCTGGGACAGTGGCTATGCCATATAGGCTCCCCAGCTACATCTCATTTCTCTAACCAGACAGGAAAGCAATGCTAGGCCTTCCTTGGTACTATATAATTCAGCCCCACAAGCTGCCACAGTGATTAGAATGGGTTCATTTTGAGACGCTTATATCGTTTCTCTATGTCAAGGTCCTAAATGAAATGTCCAAGTTGGGACTGTTAATCAGCTATGATGGGTCAAAGCAGTCTCCTCACTTAGGCCACCTGTACTAGAATTTAATTGTAGTCAATTTACCTTCCTTAGCCTTTTCTGGGGAGCCTTACTTCATAGAATTGGAGAGACAGGAATAAAGGAAAGGAGGGAGAGAATTCCAAGTGATATACTAGTGACCTGGGACCCTGACAAGTCAGCTAGAAGCCAAACAAAACCATACCTCACCCAGGGCCATGATTCCAAACCATCATCAGGCAAACCATACCCACCAACCCATTCACCAAACACAGAATCACCCCTAATGCTTGGATATCTTCCTGGAATTCTGAAGCTGGCCCAGCTGTGCCAAAACAAGTATTCATTGAATTGCTTATTGAACAAATGGACTCTGCATTCAGGTTTCTAAGAAGTGACAGAATGGTGGGGAATGCAAGAATACCATTGGTCTTTGCATCTTTAACATTCTCCATGGCCATCATATTCTTTCTTCTCTCTCTTTTTTTTAATTTAAATTCAATTAGGCAACATATAGTACATCATTAGTTCAAATGTGGAGTTCGATTCAATAATTCATTAGTTGTGTGTAACACCCAGGGCTCATCACATCACGTGTGCTCCTTAATCAGAGCCATGGTGTTCTAAGCTCATCCCTCCCCATCTGCAATGGCCCCTTAGCTGTCCTGATGCTCACCTTCCTGATAAACCCCTGTGCAGGCTGGTTCCTTCCCTCCCTCTACTTGTTCCCTGTCTATGTTTTTCTTCAACAAGGCCCATGCTATGTCCTCTCCAGTTTTCTACCCTCTCCAGGGCTTCGCTCTGCCTTCACTGCTGTTTTTAACACCTCTTGATTTGGCATCATCTGTGAATTTCATTAAATTGCTGTTTACTGATGCTTCCAACATCATTAATAAATATGTTAAACAAAACCCAGGCTTGTAACCAATGCCTTCTGCAATGGTGGGACACCCCCTTCCCACTTCCCATCCTGCCATTTATCATGGTTGCCTCCTTGCTTTTTATCTCTGCCACTGAGCCATCCCCCATCAGCTTTCAGGACTAGTGGCAGGGTTCAACTCTCCTTTAATTGAGCTTAATTCTGCAAGTAATGTTTTCTCCAGAGGCCCCACAGATATGCATAAACGGGTGTGTTAATCAAAGTAGATACACTCTCTACAGAAGATCAGAGCCAAACAAAATAGACCCATGGGCCACCAGCAATGCCATGCCCTGAGAGGCAACAGAGTTGAGCAGACAACTCCTGTCCCCCTGCAGAGGTAGGAAGCGAGCCTGGAAGGTTGCCCTGGCAGGTTGAGGACAGGAGTAACTCCACCACGTGGAAACAGGGTTTTTCTCTTTTCAATTAAAAAGAAACTTTCTTACCTGGATTTATAAACTAATTTTTCAATTTAAAATACTATGTCTGGGTGGCTTAGTCGGTTAAGTGTCTGACTCTTGGCTTTGGCTCAGGCCATGATCTCAGGGTCCCAAGATCAAGCCCTACATTGGCTCCCACTCAATGCACAATCTGCTAGAGATTCTTTCCCTTCTCTCTCCCTCCCCCTGCTCACACTCACACATGCATGTGGACATGTGGGCACATGCACAGGTGTGTACGTGCACATGCACTTTATTTCTCTCTCAAATAAACAAATCTTTAAGAAATAAAATAAAATACTATGTTTTACAGTGACTCATGTTTTAAAAACAGGGAGAGTCAAAAGCTCTGTGGTGTTTCTCCCTGCCTGGACCAAGAGAACCTCAGTAGGAAATCCAGCTTCCTCCCCTTGACTGCTCACTGGAAAAGGCTCACCAGACTCCACCTCCCCACTGAGTCCAGCCCAGCCCAGATACCTCCCTGAGTTGGGACAAGGTTGCTCAAGAGCTTCCTCCTGCGTGCTTGCGGGTGTCAGGAAAAATCGGCTAACTGCCCCGTTCAGACCATTTGCTCCAAGCTCAGATGCTCATTCCAGGTGTTCACTTCATGTCACTCCAGCCAACCCTGTCCCCCAAGGATTTGGGTTCCAGGACATACTATGCCAGTCATTAGCCAGGCAACTTGGAAAATAGCATCTAGCCTTTCTGGGTTCAATTCCCACACACAAGAATGAAAAACTGAGAAGACCAGTGGTTCCCCATTTTGGACTTTAATAGACCAGTTGCATTAAAAGTCTTGGAATATTATTTCTAGTTTTATGCTCAAAAAACAGAGAAGCAGGGGCACCTGGGTGGCTCAGTGGGTTAAAGCCTCTGCCTTCGGCTCAGGTCATGATCCCGGGGTCCTGGGATTGAGCCCCGCAGTGGGCTCTCTGCTCTTCAGGAAGCCTGCTTCCCCCTCCCCTCTCTCTGCCTGCCTCTCAGCCTCCTTGTGATCTCTGTCTGTCAAATAAATAAATAAATAAATCTTTAAAAAACAAAAAACAAAACAAAACAAAACAAAACAAAACAAAAAAACAGAAAAGCAGGGACTCAAATAGGTACTTAGAGACCCATGTTCACAGCAGCATAATTCACAGAGTCCAAAGCTGGAAACAACTCAAATGTCCAAAGATGAATAAATGGATATGCAAAATGTAGCCTGTACATACAAAGGAATTCTATTCAGTCTTTGAAAGGAAGGACATTCTGACATGTGCTACATCATATGGTATGATTCCACTTATATGAACAGCCAAATTCATAGAGAGAGAAAGTAGAACAGAAGTTACCAGGGAGCTGGGGGAAGGAGGGAATGAGGAAGGACTGTGAAAAGGGTACAGGGTTTCTGTTTGGGATGACGAAAAAGCTCTGGAAAAGGATCATGGTGGTAGTTGCATAATACTGTGAATGTTAATGCCACTGAATTGCACACTTAAATATGGCTAAAGTGGTCAATTTGTGTTATGCGTATTTTACCACTATAAAAATAACAAATCAACTCTTAAAACAAAAGTGATTGTAACACAAAAAAGGAAGAAAGGACAGAAAGCCCAAAAGGAAGGAATATCTGCCCCAGGAGGGTGGGCATGTTTACTCAGATAACGTGACACAGACACGAGTGCACACACACCTCACACTGACCTCATTCCCTCATTGTGCCCAGGACCAGGGCCAGAGCCACCTGCACTGGGCCAGGTGAGCCAATGACGCACATCTCTCCCTAGCTCAGTGACATCACGTTGGTGGCTTGGAATCTGCCGTGATGGATGTGTTTATACTGCCAAACTGGCACATCCCATCAGAGCTTTTTTCCAGAGAACTGACCATTACACACTTGCCAGCAAATCCCTATAGCCAAGAAAAGTTGGTCAGATTGCCAAGGTCACGTGCACATGACCCAGCTGGAAGAAACTTCAAAATCTGACCTCTCGGTTTTCTAATAGTCCAGAAATACCTCATGACTCCAGAGGATATCAGACCATCAGGCCTCAGCTACCCAACAATGGCAGCCAGACCACAGCGCAGAGAGAAAAAGACAGAAATGATGGGTCTTCTTCATCCTTTGCATAAATTACTCACCAAAGGCCCAATATGCTCATCCTAAGAAAGGCTGAGTAAACACAGAACCAACCCCAGACTAGCACATTGAGTACGCTGGCTGTGCCCACAAGAAGACCTCATTCAACCTGGAGCATTTAGGAAAAGAGGGGCCAAGGGTGTGGGTTTGATTTGACCCAATGCCATGGTCAGCTCTGTCCACTCTGGGTGTGTCCCCATCGATGATGGACCTCCACTGGAGCCCCTCCGCCAAACGCACTACTCTCAGGTGACCTAGATCCCTCAAAGCTTCTCCATCCACCCACATTGGCTCTCTTTCAGGATCTTCTCTAAACAAAAGTTATCACTAAGAGATAACTATCCTGAATTTGCCTACTGCTGGAGTTGCCTACGCACTACACCCTTGGGACATCTGTCAACCATGTGTACGACCTAGGCAAGCATCATTTACCTTCCTTCCTATGAAAAGACTATTCCACACTGGCATACTCCCAGAACAACAGTAGAGAGGCTAGAGAAACAACTAAGTGTCCTGGTTATCTACTGCTGCAGTCCAAAACTCAGGGGCCTAAAACAAGAGTCAGCCCTGCTTACAAACATGAAGCTTGAATAGGGCTTAGCAGGAAGAGTGTGTCTCTGTTCTCCATGAGAACAGCCTTGCAGGTCAGTTCAGGCCAGAGGACCCGCCTGTGAGAAGCTCACTCGCAGAGCACACATGATGCTGGCTGTCACAGCTTAGCCAGGACCATCAGCTGGGGCCCCGGCTCCTCCCCAATGGGGTCTTTCCCCAGGGCTTCTTGGGCTTCCTCATAGGACAGTCAGGTTCCCAGTCCAAGTGTTCCAAGAGACAAAGTACAAGCTGCTAGTCTCTGAAGGCTGGACCCAGACACTGGCAGTTACGTCTGCTATAATGTACAGGTCAAAGCTGTCCCAGAGTCCAGGTTCAAGGGGAAGGAATACACCCCCACCTCTGGATGGCAGACGTGTCTGTGAATGTACATCCATCTAGAACCTGCCACCTCAATATATGAACTAAAACCTCAGCTCTGCTAGAGGAGTCACTGAGGAACCCCAGAATCATTCCATCATGTCTTAGCAGAGCTTAAATTCAGGGTGCAAAGCTCTGTCAAGGCTAAGGGACCAGCTCAGTGCCTGGACAGGCATTCGACAGACGTGTGCTGAGCTGTTGCAATGAACAAGTGCTGTGCCTTGTCTTCCCAATCACATCAGAATTCTCAAACTAGGGGTAGGGTTAGGGGTGGGGGTAGGGAGAGATTACCAACTACATGGGAGTAAAAGAAAGAATTCCAAATTACAGCAAACCCAAACAGCAATGCCAGGGAAAAGGAGAACAGAGGCAAACCCCAATGTGTCCATTTGTTAAACTGGCCCCAACAATACGAGATATAGTTTAATAGAAAAGGAGACAGAGGGGCGCCGGGGAGGCTCAGTCGGTTAAGCGTCCAACTCTTAATCTCAGATCAGGTCTGGATCTCACGGTGGTGAGTTCAAGCCCTGTGTTGGGCTCTACGCTGGGTGTGGAGCCTACTTGAAAAAAAAAAAAAAAGAGAGAGAGAGACAGAAAGAAAATGGCGCTGTTGAAATGGCTCAGAATCGGTTATTAACCCAACTAAAGGTGATCCAAGCTATATACTCAGTTGAGTCTCGGGTAAGCCTTGTGGCATAAATGTTTTATTTCCAAGGGAGATAGCTTCACAAATTCCGTAGGTGGCATGAGAGAGCTCGCAGCACCTGCACCCCTGCCAACATTTCAGGCCTCCACAGCATCTTTATTGTGAACAAGGTCAACATCCTAATAACACGCAAATAGCATTTTGTGCCTTACAGAAACACTGTTTTACTGTAAAATTCCATGACACACATCTTTCCAAAGGCAGATGGCTCTGCTGCCTAACATTATTACATATATAATTACCTACATCACAAATATTTTCCAAATCGAAACTGCTAAGCTTCCTCACTGTCTCTTTCTCTTATGCTGTCTCCATAGCAACCTGCCTCCCCTCCCCCAGAGACAAAGAGAACACAGAAGACATCTTTAAATTGGCATAAATTAGAGACAAATTCTTTTATTTAATCAGATACACAGCTTACTCTAATGATTACCATACACCAGAATTATCCAGAAATAATAATTGTAGCTCATAAAAACGAACCTCTGTAAACAGACCTCTCTGTTTACACTTGATGACAGCGTGATTATACAACACAGTGCTCCGTCTTCTCTCATCATTGCGCCCTCGTCCCCCCGTTTACCACCTCTGTAACCCCACACAGCCACAGCACCCCTCCTTCTCGGAAAAGCATATCCAGCCCCACAGCCTTTCCTCCAGCTGGTGCAGGCCGGGCCCCACCTCGGGCACCTGAGGCCTCATGCACAACTCTCACCTCCCACAAAGGCAGAGCCCAGCCGCACAGGTGCGTCAAGCTTGATTTCACCCATGAAACAGACTTACTAGCCCAAATGCAAGCTGGGCAAAAGATGTTAAGAATGAACTTGACTTTGATGCTGGCACAGGGATAGACCTGCAAGAGTTAAGTGGCCCTGAGTCTCTCCTGCCACAAATTCTCTGGTTCGTGACATGCTGAGAATACCCCTTGAGAATACCCAGAGCAGCCCTGGACACTGAGCAGGATCTCCAGGCAGGGAGGTCTCCCACCCTCCCATTCATGCACTCTGGCTCACGAAGTTCCCAAAGAGTGACCGCAGAGCCTGAAGGGTGACCTCGGAGTCCAGGGGACAGTCCCCCAGAGTCTGAGATCCCCACTGGCCTTCAAGCACTTTAAAGAATGATCATCTCAATACTCCACGGAGCAGAGAGAAACACATAGCTGCTTTTTTAAGTCAACAAATAATGCAGAAACTTCAGTTGGTTTCTATGGAAGAACAGGATGTGGACAGAGACCGTCTGAGCTGGAGGCAGTGCCAGGGACATGCGTACACGGAGCTTTCACCTGCCCCAGGGGAATGCTGCTTGGGGCACCACACAGAGGTGGGCAGCCCTCTACTAGCAAGCGAGCAAGGCATCCAGATGTGACACAACAGCCCTGCTGAGCTTTGAAGATAGCACGTTCTGTCAGAGTGTGGGCCGCCAGCCGCCTGCTTTGAGACATTCCCGGCAGACACGCGGCCACCCTCGCCCACGTGAGAGAAACGTGCCCTGCTCCACCCCCAAATGTTATTTTCATTGTGAGTGTACACAGTCACTGAAGGGGCTCTACTTTAAAAGTTAGGCTTTGCATGTCATTGAACTGAAATGCAATAAAAGCCTTAGTTTGGCCCCATTTCCAATCTGGAGGAAATACAGGGAACTGAGAAACAAGTCAATGACCAGAATGCAAATCTAGAACTTGGGACATTTTACAAAATAACTACCAGCCTGGTGTCTTCAAAAGGTCAATGCCTTAGGAAGCAAAGCTGGGGAGACTGTTCTAGACAGTGGTTCTCAAATGAGGGCAATTCGCCTGCTGGCAGGCACTGGGCAGTGTCTGGAAACGATTCCGGTCATCACCACAAAAGCAGGTGGCGCAAACATCAGGGAGAGAAGACACCACCAAAATTCTAAGTCTAATGCATCCAGTCAGGGCTTCACATCAGGAGCTCTTAGATGGCGGAAGGCCCCTGGAGCAGCAGAAATGTGGTCACTGGAGAATTCCCCTTCCATCTCTCTTTTAAATGGTTTCAGGACCCGGCCAGCACTAGACCTGAGAACAGGTGAAGTTCCAGTCTCGTGGGGCTGTGGCGGGCTGGGACGCTCAGAGCAGCCTTGCCAATGCTGACACCAGGCCAGGGACTGGCTGTCCACAGAAGGGCTCGGGGTGACCCTGCGTAGTCCAGGATGAGGGAAGAGGGGGTTGCATTCTTCCCTCTGCTCCACCAAGTGTGAACGCGTCCCTTTGTTCTGTGCCATGAGGGTGGGCAAGGGGAGGAGGTGGCCACCCTCTCTGACCCACTACAAGCTGATGGGCCAAGGGGGTCTCTCAGAGAACGTCTGCATGTCTGCTGTGAGCCTCAAGGTAACAAACATAGCCAGGCCTCCACGCAAACCCACACGTGGTTTGCAGTCATTGCTTGTATCCCCCATCTTCTTGAGATGTCTAACCAATGCCTTTCATTAAAACAGCTGCCTCTCAACCAACGTTCTTTTCTGACTCCATGTGTCCTGGTGTTGATCTCAGACCTATTAGACAAATCGGTGGAATGTTCTGGCTTAGCAGCACAGGACATAACACTCTTAGGAGGGCAGGATTTTCCCTCTAAGAAGCATGAAGACATCTGCTGAGAAGACAGTGTTTATGCTGGTTTCCTAAGGCACCAGCATGCACATCCCTGTTTACACTTGTCACCGCTGGGGCTATGCCCTCTGAGTGGTGTGCAAGCCTCCCTAGCAGCTTGGAGCTGTTCTGGGCTCTGCAGGGTGAGCTGAGGAAAAAGTAAACAGATACTCTCACTCATGAGATCACATGGAGAGGGGCTGGGGCTGCTGCTCAGGCTGGTTCTGCCTGCCTCCTGGGTCTGTCTGTCCTCAGTGCCATCCCCCATTCCCCTTCCACCATCTGTCCCCAATGGCTGGGTTGACCACACAGCCCTGTACCAAGCCACAGTGGGGGGGGGGGGGGGGGGGCGGTGGCGCCCAGACTGTGAGGGTCTGCAGGCCTCCATGGCAAATAGAAAACCCCACATCAGGTCAATGGGTGGAGAGAGACCACTGACAAGCAAAAGGCTTTTTTCTTTCTCTTTGCTCTGAGACCTAAAGGGCCCAGTGATGCAGCAGATAATGTGGGGATGAGAAGTGGCAGCCCAGAACTGAGTGCGAGAGCTGTCACTAACAGGGCAGGCTGTCAGGGAGGGGCTCCCCTCTTTGCCAGGACAAAGGCCCCACAGTCTCTTTAAAGAGAGAGATGCTGCTTCTCAGCCTTGGCACCGGGGATGTTTCTCTGTGATGGGATCTGTCATATGCACTCGAGAATGCTCAGCAACTCCCCCTGACTCTTAGCTGTTTCCAGACATTGCCAAATGTCCTCTGCAGGGCACATACCGAGAGCCAGTTTCCCCCACTCTGTGAGACAGTCCATCAGACCCCTTCCTCCCTGCACACCTCGAGCTCACAGAGCTTTCTTTTTACATTATTCATCACATGGACTTTTAAATAATCCCTGCCCTGCACTGTTGGGAATTGATTCTTTAGGGACAAAAATGTTACTGCCACGCACGCTCATTGCGGCCCTAATCTCACAGGGTTTAGAGCGTGGGTTTATTTTTTCATTTAAACACATGCAGTCAAGGCCATTTACAGTGCCTGAGGTTCCTGCTGTCCCCGGCATCTAGAAGGGAACTCCGAGGGTACTGGTCACGGAGAGACAGCAAATGCCAGCCACAGGACACCACGTTCCCAAGCACCGCTGGCCTGCCCGGAAAACCAGCAGGGCTGTAGCTGCCATGTCCACCCCCAAGACAGCCACACGGGAGGCCTGCTCCTCACTAAGCCAAGGCCCAATTCCACGAAAATCTTCTACCTTCTAGATCCCAAATAACTGAGGCTGCCCACCCACCTAACCTGGGGGACCCCGTGCAAATATATGGGTCTATGTGCGCGCAGCCCGCAAAGGCCGTTCCTTTCTGGGGCAATCACTCTCCTACTCATTACAGGGTTTTTATATGCTTTTTCATGGTGGCTTCCCAGGCAGGAAAGCCAAGCAGGGCCTGCACAGAGCCCCAAGGATGCCCAGCCACCCTCAGACCAGCAGGGAGCACCAGCCGTGGCCCCAGCAGGGAGTGGCTGTCCTGGAGAAGCCCAACCACGTGGTAGCCCAGGCACCAAGTGCCACTGTGCTCACTGTCCCATCACACCTCACAAAACACAGACTGAAAAGGTTGTGAAGAATATTAACACAGTGACCACCGAGCACTGAACTCCAAGCTCAGGGTCTCCGTGAGGGCCTGCTGCCCACTCTGCACGCAGCCAACCACAGGGAACCTGCTTCAGGGAGCACCGGGGGGGATGCAGGCATTGAAGCCCCACGTCACTCTTACAAACAGGATCCCCTTTGCTCCCAGAGGGAAGAGAGCTCCATCCCCACCCACCCCCCCACCATCCACAGATGAAAACACAGAGGGTCCAAGAAACTACAACACCTGCCTGAGGACAGAAAGCCCACAGGTGGCAGAGGCAAGAGTGAAACGTACGTGGGTCTGTTCTCCCCTTCCCAACCCCCTCCACCCTGCAGCCTCCCAGGATTCCCTGGGCTCAGGCAGAATAGCAGTGGCCCCTGGGGGATTCTACAGTGCGAGGGTGGGAAGCACACCAGACCATGGCACAGGTTCAAACCCTCTCTTGACCTTGGGCCAGTTTTTTACTATGTCTCAGAGGACTCACCTGCAAAAAAGGGAAAAGAGTGGTGCCCGCACATCGAGCTGTGGCCGGAGGCTAAAAGAACTGATAGAAACGCGGGCCCAGCAGGTGGAAGCCCTGATGGGCAAACGGAGGCTGTGATGCTACTCGGCAGGTAACCCCAGCCTCTGCGCACCTGCGCCCAGACTCAGAGGAGGTTCATCGGGGCTCACCGACCCCCACAACTCAGGGGTCAGAGCGTAAATACTGGTACAGTCTACCATGATGAGCCCCAGTTTTCTGTCTTCCTCAGCTTCAGTGGGCCTGGGAAGGGTGTGAGGTGCAGCTTTCCCATCCCCTGCTGGGACAAACCTTGCACACACCAGGATCTACTCCAGTTACCATGCGCAGGCCTGAGCCACACGGTTCAGGGCACAGCCTGTGATCACAAAACAGCAACACTCCTGCAGCTGTGAGCCCGGGTCCCAGGCACATTGTCCAAATCCAGTCCCACTGCCTGAGTCACCCTACAGGCAGACAAGCCAGGGCCTTCTCTGCACATATTTCCAGCAGTTGGTCCTAGATACACTCCAAACAGACTAGACGGGAATGTCTGCTTCCCTCTCCCCAGTAGGGCCCCAGGGGAGGAGCAGAAGTACAGGAACCACACTCAGGGTTGGAAGCTGCATACCAGGGATGAAATGACAGTGAACATCAGGGGCAGGACCCAGGCCACGGTGAAAATGCCAGGCTCCAGGGGGAGGATGACCTAGCTGGAAGCTAGCCCCAGGGAGCCAGGGAGGCAAGGGGCGTAGGAAGGGCGGCATGGCACCCACAGCCACGGGCCAGTCTCTACAATCACCCCCTCTCACAGGTGCCCCAAGATGGTCTTAGGGACTGACCATCCCAAATGCCACCTGACACAGTCTCCAGGGATTCTGGAAAGCCATCTCTGCCTTGACAGACCCGCTGTATGACCTTGAGTGAGACTCGACCCCTCCTGGCCTCTATTTCTCATCCCACAAAGAAGGCTTTGAAGGAAATGGCCTAGAGACACCTCCTATAGACCCTTAGGATAACAAGGACTCCAGCTACTGAAAAACACATAGACCTGCAGACCAGCAAAGGCGACCAGTCTGCCTAAGTTTCTAACATCAGTTTCAGAAGGCCCACAGGATGGACAGGTCACCGGCCCTTTACCCTGTGGGGCAGGCGTAGGTAACAAGGCCAGTCAACACCCAGAGCCGGAAGGGAAATTAGAGAAATCTTCAAATACCTGGACTAACTCCATTCCAGAACAAAGTGATGACACAAAGCAGGTATTTTAAATTGGAAGAGTAATTGTAAAAGGCCGAGAGCCCACGGGAGGCCCAAAAGCTATTTTTAAACACCTTATCAGAAGTCCAGGTCAAATAAGCACTAAAAAAAACACAAAAATAGTAAGTCCTCAGAAAAATAAAACGCAAAAGCTGAGCTATCTGGCACACAGTCAGAGGCTGCCTGCGGGGAAAGAGGCATCTTTCCAGAAAACAACCTAAAAATAACTCCAATGAGAGAAATCCACCACGTATGCCAGCGTTAGGTGCAAATGGGAACTTAATTAAACAGGTCTCCGAAGAACGTGGGTTTCCCAAATAAAACAGACAGCTCTTTAAACGCCCAGGCCGGGAAGGGGTAGGGACACCAAGCGGCTAGGTGCTCGGAGCCAACTGCAGACAGGGTCGTCCTGGGGGGGATGGGGGGAGGGGCTGCCCAGCTCCTGTGTCCGCTGTTCCACACACACACACACACAGACACACACAGGGCGCGGGAGGACCCCTGCAGCCTGGCACACGTCCCCCACGTACAGAGGCTCTCCACACCTCTCTGCCTCCTGAGCACTGAGGGAGTGGGCCGATGAAGACATCTGTTATTTACCTATTCCTGTCTCCAATGAGCTTCCCTCCCTTCAGAGAGAACCAAATTCATCTTCTTTTTAGCCATCTGCCAGCTGCAAATACATTTGTAAAGTGCTTCCCTTTTCAGCCAAAGAGACAGAATATCAGGGTTCCTTTTAAAAAATCGTTTCACTCTTTCCTTCACTATCCTGCTTCTAAAAAGTTGTCTGCCTTCAGATCTGCAGATGGGCATCCCCAAGATGGGCCCCAGCTTTCCCCTGCCTTCTCATGCCACAGGTTCCTCTTCTTTCTCCCCCTCTTGGACTTCTCCTTTTCCTTTCTAACTAGCATTAAAAAAAAAAAAAAAAGAGTCCGTAGTGAGTAAGCAAGAAATCCTCTGTTTACCATCCAGAGCGCTGTGAACTACTCTCATTGTCCTGCCCACCATATTTTGGGCACGCTACACGAGGAAGTCTCTCCTGCATGACAAGTGGTCTTTGGGACAGAGAGCAGAAAGCGCATCACCTACCCTAATGATACACACATTCCAGTATTTAGAAGCACACACCTACGTGCACAGACACTGCTGCACCCAGCACAGCCCTCTGCTGAGTCCATGCCCCACACCCTGAACCCGGGGCCTTTCACTAGCTTCTGGATCAAAGACCCCTCCTCCTCTGACTCACACAGACCCAGGCAGATCAGTGGGCTTTCCCGTTACAAGTGGCTGTGACACGCCTGCCATTAGCTAACCGCTCAGCCAAGAACTCTGGCCGGTGGGGAGGTAAGCTGGCAGCAGAATGGACCACCATGGAAAAAAGGAAAAAAGCATGCCTGCCCCTCACAAGCCTGGAGGGGATGGCAGGGTGTGGAGCCAGCGGGGGGGGCGGCGGGGGGAGGCTCAGCACAGGGAGGCAGTTCACAACAACCAGGGGCAGCCAGGGGTCCTGGGAGCGTGGGACGTCGGGAAGGGGTGCCTCCAAGGAAAATCCTAGCCTGGGCTTTCAAAAGTTCTCCCAGAGTGAGATGTACAGAAGGCAGCATCTCCTGGTTTATATTTCCACCTGTGCTTTGCAGCGGACAGGTGCTGAGTTCCCACATGTGCTCTGTGAGGACAGCGCTCGAGCCACACTTGAGGGATTCCACAGACTGCAAGAGTGTGGGGAAGTTTGGGGGCAGTTCGTCAACAGTGACTGTCCACGATCTAGTGACCTACAGAATTTTTACTAGCATACTCTGACGCACAGATTTGCCATGTTGTGTCCATGCACAGTAGAACAAACTGTTCTAAAGCCTTCAGCCTTTACTTCTGGGCATCCGTCACTTGTCTGATGCACCAGAATGTGCTCTTTGGACCCTCCATGGCCACCATTGTTCACTGGCCAGGAAACCTTGGGAAAGTCTTGTGATCCGGCCCCGAGTTGGACCCAGGTCTGGTGAGGAATTAATGAAGCTGTGGAAGAAATGTTCTTTCCAAGGGTCTCAGCATCATGCCAACATTTGCCCTTTGTCAGCTAGTTGTCAAGTGAGAAAAAGGATGATCTGGTTCTCAGAATCTAGAGTGTCTATTCCTTTTTCCATACAGTCATTAAAACTGAAGGCAGAGATAGGAACGACCTGAGTGCCCATCGATGATGAATGGGTAAACAAAATGTGGTATATCAGTGCAGTGGAACCCACACTTAAAAGGGAATGAAGGACTGATTCCTGCTGCAAGGGATGCACCTCGAAAACCTTACGTTGAGTGAAGGAAGCCAGTCACAAAGGGCCATATGCTGTATGACCCCGTTCATCTAAACGTCCAGAGGAAGGACTGTCACTCAGGGCTGGGGTAAAGGGGGCGGGTGCGGGGTGGAGCGACAATACAGGGCATGGGGTCACCTCCTGAGGGGATGGAAATGTTCTATACTAAGGGTGGTGATGGTGGCACATGTCTGTATCTACACTAAAACCACTTCAAATGTGCCGATTTCATAACCACTTCTTCTCTTTTTGGTGTCAACAAAGGACCTTCCGGTCCACTTTTCTAAGAACATCCCCCTTCTCCCTCTAAGTGGCACCGTCACTGTCCTTCCTCCTACCCTGTCCATGGTGCACAGAGACCTCCTCCCCTCTCAGCTGCAAGCTTGTCTTGCCTTCTCCCCGTTCCCTTACAGATCGTCTGGGGCTGCTTTCCTGCTATGGCCCAGCGCTTTGACTCTATATGGCCCACAAAGCTTAAAATAGTTACTAACTGGTCTTTCATAGCACTTACTGACTCCCAGACTATATTAAAGCAACTCGTACAGTTAACTGGAGTTACCTCCCCACAAAAACATTTGCTTTTGGTTGGCAAAATATCACAATATTCTTTATATTTCTCTGAATATATTTTACATTTATATATAGCATATAGTACTTTGCATACCATTAAACATTTAATCAAATATTTTCCAAATTGAACAGTCTTAAGAAATGACGAATTTGAGCCTCAGTCTTGTGTGTAACACTTGTTGGTTATCCCGTCTCATGCGTGTGAGGCCATTTCACTAAAAAAGGAGGAGACATGACAGACATGTAGTGAATTTTTTTTTAACAGTTTGCGGGTGATTTTAAGTGCACACAGGCTGTGGGAATAAAATGAGGGAACATTCGCACTAAGTCACCACAACATAATTAGGCACGATGGGAGTTTGGTAATCCACCCATCCCCATTAACAATCTGTTCTCTCAGGTGCTACACAGCTCCACAGGAAAAAGAATCAACATTTTGGAAGTTTACAACCCATCAGCCATAACCCATAAAAGGAAGACGCCAATCTGATTGTAATAGAGGGAAAGAAGATTTTCATTGCGGTTTTTGTTAAAGCTCACATACACAGAATTATGCCACCTAATTGCAGGGGAAGTTCAAAGCAACAACACTTATGATGTCAAGATGCGCTTGGAAGTCTTCTTGCCTGTTTAGCTCTGCAAACTTACTTTATCAGAGGCAGTGGACAGATTTATTAAAGAAACATCCTGGGGCCATTTCACACAACCACAGTTCTGCTCCCAACTTCACAGAGGCATTCATTATGCACTTACGGGCAGAGAGAATGATCTCCAGCCTTCCGCCAACTGCTGGATACACCTAAGGATGTGGTCTTTTGTCACTGTCATCTTGACAACCCTGACCTGCATTGCAAAGCAGGTGTCACTTTTGGGGAATTCATAAAGGACACACACCTGCTAGAGGCTCCAGATAAGTAGCTTACAGTGATGCAAAGCTGTTTTTACTGGGCTTTTAATTTCAACTTTGATTACTTAATAAGGCATGAAAATGATATATTTCCAAGGTCTATACTTGTGATAAGTTATGAAGTCATTTGGTGGGGGAGTATAAAAAATGGAGAATATGGATATAAATAATAGAAGGCTTTTTATTTTGGTAAAATAAAACCCTTTGTGTGGGGGGGAATTATAATCTGATCAAGAAAGTCATTTTTCTCCAAGAAGTACGACACAGAAAGTCAAAAGGGTTGAACATACAAATTCACCTGCTGTGGGGCGATGAGGTATCAGATGGAAACAGACGATTAAAAGCACACATCTGCCGCCACGGCCCTCCCACCACCAGGTAACTCCAGATCGCTCCTGGCCAGGCCTCACGCCATGTCACTTGAGGCTTCTCTATCACCATGGGGTATCGTAGGCAGCATTTTCCACCTCAAGAGAAACAAAACACGGTCCTCGAGGTCAGAGTCCACCAGGAGCTCCTGCGGGCACAGCCATAGAAGCTCTCCCCCCAGATCTGTGAGCCTGCGAAAGGTTTCCGTTGGAGCACTCCAGTCCCTGTTCCAGTCACTGCCCACATTCTCCCTCACATCCGGTCTTGGGGGAAGTTGGAGTCTGCCAGTACGGGCCTGCCTCCTTCCCTCTGAAGAAGCTTCTATTTTTTAAACTGAAAGAAGTACTTGAAACATATTTTCAGATTTTCTTATTAAATTTTAAAAAATGCTAGAAAAAATGTCAGCTGCCATACAGTGCCCCAGAAAGCAAACACTCTCTCCCTTTCAATGATACTTAAGGCAGCAGCCTAGAAAGTAGGGACCATTTTTCATTCTATTCATGGCTATCAATAAATAACCAAATTCTAATATTTTGCTCCTGCAATGGCATCCCTCGGGAAGTCTCAAGAGTCACAGGGACAACAGTGCCATTCAATGTGACTCAAGCAGTCCCAGGCACCCAGCACTTAATCGTGCCCTCGGCAGTGCAGGACAAGAGAGCATCCTTCTTACCACACAAACTTGTCTGACTCTTCTTTCCCCATGCAGTCGTGCTGCTGGGACTGCTGTTTCCCTGGACCTGGTCTTTCATCTGGATAATGAGCCACGTCCACGGAGAGCAGAAGCCCCAGGCGAAGTGTCACAGGCTGTCCAGTCCTGATGCATAGACAGTGTGGCCCTTGGTGTCTTAGTCGTGTTCCAGATCAGAGAGTTGTTCTTCTCTGCTTCCAGATCTTACAAGAAGAAGAGCACAGACACCAGCTGGTGGCAGGTGAAGATTGTGATGCTGGCGGGGGGGAAGCTTTGCTGGGCCCAGGGAACAGGTCTGGATCTCAGGAGGTCCCTCCACTGTTGTAAATCACGTATTATTCTCCCACTCATCAGAGCTCAAAGGGCCCTGCAAAGAGCATGGGGCTGGTAAGCAGAGAGCCTTCTCTGCCCTCAGGGGCGTGTAATGAGTGGAGGGAGTTCCCCCGTAGTGCACCATGCTACAGCCGGCACATATGTACATATATGGTTACATGTATGTAGCCTCAAGAACCACGTTGAGTTTCTCTACACAATGTCAATTTCCTAAAACCTAGAACAAAACTCTTCACTGTTTCAGACTAAATAGAGGCCATTCAGTGAGTTAATCAGCATGGTGAACTTCTTTAATTGAGCAGTGATTGGCATTTTACGTCGATTTGTACAACTCAACCTCTTGGATAAAAGGTAAACTGACACTTTTGGGAATAATTTGCTGTAATGACAAAGAAGTGGCAGACACTGAGGGGACTGTGGTCCTATCTGTCCTCTTCATCATGTAGCTCTGACACCCAGCATAGAGTATGGCCAAGGTGCTCAGTAAACAATGCTCACCAATCCAACAGGCCGGGCCAGCGCTTCCAGGCAACAGGAAGACAGGGCCAGGCCTGGCTCATTCTGTGGGAGCCGTGCGAACCTGCCAAGTCCATAAACAGGGCTGGTAGGTCAGCAGCCTCTGGGCCCCCATCCAGCTCCAACATTCTTTTATGTTATAAAATAAGTAGACCCACAGAATTACACATTTACCAGAAATAAAACTAAACTCTGGCCCAATGGCTGGCAAAGCAAGACAGATGCTAAATTAGTAGGTTGACTATAATGCAAGCAATCTTGGACAGGGGCCTTTCTCTCCCACACCCTCCCAAATCTTTACAAATGTACAGTCAGGAAAGTGATCATCTCAACGTCGTAGGTAGGTTCTGTTCTTAGGGGAAGAGCTAATAAGATAGATCTCCCACCTTGACATCACAGGATTCTCTATCCCAATCTAAAACCCCATTCAGTATGAACTTTTTCTTTATTTGGTGGCAAGGAGATATTTGTTTCAGCAGTTGCTGGAAATGTTAAACACAAATGAGTTTCTAACTCCATCTGAGTGACTGGCCTGAGGTACTCTTATTTCACATATAATTTGCACTTGCATCAAGCACCTTAGCAAATTCATTTGGTGGCAAAGAGCATACACTCTAACGTCTCACTCCCTGTGCTCGAATCCTGGCTCTACTTTTTAGTGCTGTGTGACCTCACCTAAATTACTCAACCTCTCTGTGCCACAGAGTCCTCATTTGCAGGGTGGTGATGGCAGTCCCTCCCTGAGGGGGACTGTGTGAATTAATCTATGCAAACACTAAGAAGGCTGTAAGCACTCCGGTTGCCATCATCTTTATCCCAACAAGGCAAAACTGTAAGTCTCAGTAATGACATTTTCAACCACTAGGAAAATTACTGAAAGGCACACGCCAAGGATGCACAGACACTTCTTGCCCTCCTTTGAAGTTCAAATCGCTCTGGGAATGCAAACACAGGCAACGACACTGGGTTGAGTGTACAAAACAGCCCGCCAGTGACGAAGGGGCTAGAAACCACACCAAGACGGCACTGAAATGTGCTCACGACAGCCAAGGCCAGGCCACTGCTGGCCGATCACGGGGGCACGGAGCCAGCCCTAACAGAACCAGGGGAACAATGACTAACAGCAGAACAACAAAGCAAGTCTACACTAATGAGTGACTTGGCCGCTTCCAGGAGCACGAGAATGCCTTTAAGGAGGAGACCCTGTTTCCCCATTCCTTCTACTGTAGTACAGAAGGTTAATTATAACAGTATTAATGTGCCAATTTAATCAACTGAAATCACAATATAAAATCCTGGATGGGTTTTGTTTGTGTAAAATGTATTAAGTTCCCACTTCCTGTCCAGAACACTTCTCCACCTCTCTGGGTGCCTGGTGAACTAATGTGAACTAGGAATGTCCTCGACTGTCCCGGGCAAGGCCTGGCTTCGGCTTCCTCGCTGTCCCCAGAGGCAGGAAAACCAACTCCGGCCCAAAGACACTGGACACTCCGCCCCCACTCCTCACAACGTCTGCGCTGCTCAACAGGTCCTGTCCTCGAGTAAATGTGATGTCCTCCGTTTATTTTGTTACATTAATTTGCCTCTTCAGATTAAGGATTTAAAACAAGACTTTTTATTTAGGTTCCCGAAGAAAACAAACACAGCTGTCTTCACTCTTCTCTGAAGCTCTAACAATCCAATCTTTTATTGTTTAAAAAAAAAAATGCACACACACTGAACTCATCTTACAAGGGATTTTATTCACGTCGATTCAGAAAGAACCATTTACCTGCAGCATGTTGCTGTCAAATTATTCTGGTCAATATACAGAAAAATAATCATCCTTCAAGTCCCAACTGGAGAACTTTCAGCAATCAGAAAAAAACATTCCAGATGCCATCCCAAGGGTCTCCCAATGCATATGCTCTGCTCTGCTCACATTTTATTATCTTGATGTCTTGATGACATAACTCAGACCCAAATGAGGGAAAAGGAAGAACACAAACACCAGAGAAGGGAGTCCCATATTTTAACCACAAGCTGGTGCAGCCACAACGTGGGGACAACCTATTATTCAGAGGCACCCACAATTTTCTTCAGGCTTTCCTCGTAGAAATAGTGGAACATGTAAACATTGTTTTGGACTTTCTGTTATCTGGGGAGGCTACTCTCCCCGGTACCTGCCTCAGTGACGAACACCAGATTCTGCCCGTGTTCCAGACAGCCACTAGACTGCCTCTTTGGGCATGGCAGACAATTTCTTGACCTCCCAAACTCAGCAGACCCAACCAGGGAGCCCTGCTGGGGCAAAAACCCCACACACTTAGTGGGAGAAGAACAAGAAGGTGTTGCCTCCAGGAGGCAAGGAGGGGGATCCAGCCTAGTGTGGGATGTGGGTTTAAGGGCTCGCTCCCTCTCTCTAAGAAAGCTTGTGAAGGCACAGGAGCACCCCAAGATGGCGTGTGATGGAGGCAAGACAACGACCTAGGAGGGAGGGACCCTGGGGCTGAGCCACAGTTTAGAGCCCCGACCTCCCACGTCAGCCCAAGCTGGACAGGGAGTGGAGCCCTGAGCCAGAGCAGGTGGGAGACCAGCACCCCAACCCCCAAGGGGCCCACTGCCACGGACACAGACACACCAACTATGTCTGTCTTCATCCCTCAAAAAACTGTCTTTCTGTGCTTCATCCTGCAAGCAAACTATAGGCCTTTGCGCAAAAGTTGTCCATTTTTATGAACAGGGATATGAACCTGCTCATTTAAAGAGGCGGGTATGGGGGGAGAGAGTTTAATAATGGTTAGGCCAATCTAAGAGTCTCCCAGAACTCCCAAGGGAGAGAGAAGAACTTCAGAGTCCATCAGAAAGAGCTCCAGATCTACCCAAGCACCACAGCCAGGCGCCAGCTGTGGCAGGCCCGGCAGCGGACAGAGCGTGAGAAAGTGCTCCGGAAGTACAGGACACCGCCACGCGGCCTCAGATACACTCATCATCCCCAGGGAGAGACTGTGGCACCTAGGACCGTGCCCCGGGCTCGATGCACATTGTGCCATTTAACCCCACTAAAGACTGCTACATCTCCAGTCTGCATCTGAGAAGAACTGAGCTTCCAAATTGCTGAGGCACTCACCTACAGCTAGTAAGTCACGCCTGAGATTCCAGAGCCCACATGGCCCCGTGGGACAGCAGTGACCTGGTACAGGCCCTTGGCTTCACGCCTTCTTAGTATTATCAGCACTATGACCTCGGACAGGTAATTTAACCTCTCTGGGTCTTACCTCCTTATCTGTAAAGTGGATAAATTATTTCTGACCTGACGGAGCTCTCGTGAGGATCAAATACTCTATGTAGAAATGTACTGGGAGGTTGCATAGGTTTTGTTTTTGTTCTGAAGAGTAAATTGTGCATTTTGACAGTGAAAATGGGTGAGCAGACAGGCAGGAGGGGAAGACGTTAATTTCTAGGTTCTTCCACGTTAAAAAAAAAAGGAAGACTAAACTGGGAAGAGCTGTTGTGGAACTCAAATATTTTCTGCTGGTTTACACACAAAAGGCACAGGCTTCAAAAGGCCCTTGAAACCTCTCCAGGCACCAATGTCCTGATCCTTAATGTGTGGGTGTTGACCTATATCACATGTGCCTAGAGACAGGGCAAAGCTGTGTCTCCAAAATCACCACGCAGCAGGTGAGGAGACACGCTCTCCCAGGCTTCCTGCTCAGAACCTCACAATGGAAAGCACTCTACCATCAACTTTGCTAGCAACACCAAAGAAGTATTTGGAGGAAACACACAGGCCTGAGACCAACCCAGTTAACAGTGGTCTCAGAATGTGCTTTTTGAGGATCATGGTACAAGGGATAAAGTTAACACAGAGTCAGTAGTGAACCTGAAAGTAATGGTCCACACCCCAAGAGCTAGTTGATATTATAAACAATCCTTTAAAGATCACTTTTAAAAATGAAGAAGGGGGCGCCTGGGTGGCTCAGTGGGTTAAGCCTCTGCCTTTGCCTCAGGTCATGGTCTCAGGGTCCTGGGATCAAGCCCCACATCCGGAATCTCTGCTCAGCAGGGAGCCTGCTTCCCCCTCCCCCTCTTCCTGCCTTTCTGCCTACATGTGCTCTCTCTCTCTCTCTCTGATAAATAACCTAATCTTTAAAAAAAAAAAAAAAAAAAAAGGAAGAAGCAAACTGTTCCAGGGTTGGATGACTAGGTCATTGTGGCTCAGAATATAAATGATTAGCGAGTATGTCCTAAAGTGAGTGGACGATGCAAGGAGGGTGAATGCATGAGGTACAAGGTGTTCAAGTAAGGTATGCAGGACGTGAGGCTCTGCTCACCAGCTTCGCACCCCACCTTCTCCCCAACCAACATGTCTTTGCCTCTATGCTCAGCTCTTCCTGAAGTCAGGACATTCACCCAGCTTTTCTTGCTGCTAATGCCTCTGCCCTTCCCTCAACCCACCCTGTGCCTCCATTTTGAAAAACTGGGCAGAGAGCAAATACTGACACCTAGTATGGGCCAGATGCTGAGAGAAGTGGTTTTGGGTAACTCATCTCACTGAAGGCCCGTGACAGCTCTGCAGGACACTAATTTGTTGAAAGCCACACAGGAAGTAAGCAATGGGACAGGCATTCAAACCCAGGTCTTCCTAAACCCCAAATTCCCCCTCAGCAAAATCTAGGGCTGCCCTGTCCAACACAGCCATTGGTCACATTAGCTGCTGCACACATAAAATGGGTTGATATGTGAAAGGTAAAATAAGCCCCAGGAAGACTTAATTCAAAAAAGGAATGCAAAATATCGCATTAATAATTTTTATGTTCATTATATGCCAAAATGATAAAAGTTTAGATATTTGGGTTAAGTAAGATACATTATTAAAATTAATTTCATCTGTTTCTTTTTGCTTTTTTTTAATGTTACTAGCAAATTTAAAATTATATACATCACATTTGTGGCTTACATCGGATTTCTTTTGGGCAGCACAGATCTAGAACACTAGAATAAAGAGTCTCAGTCAACCCTTTGCAAAGTACCTGAGTGTCCTGTTGTAAAAGCCACAATGCAAGGAGCAACCAGGAGTCTGAGAGCCGATGGGGGTAGAAGTTCTTGATCAGTGATGGTGTTTACCCCTCTGTATCCAACTATCATTTTGTTCTGTTTTGTTTTGTTTTTCAAACTTCCCAGAGGCTCCATATGGTGCAATTTTATAAATAAATGAAAAAAATTCATTTGAAAAAAGAAAATAAAAGGTGTCCCAGAAAATGAAAAAGAAAAGAAAATGGGTCTTGTTTAAGGATGCCATGCACTGAAACCAGTTAGGACATCCAAAAAGGGCATCTGCCATAATAAAGCCACCAATGGCAAAAATTCATGGGAAATTTCTGAGTTATTTTCTGAAACATGAGGATGAAAGAATATTTTTAAAGTAATATAATTACATGCATTTTTAGTATGTATAATTAAATAAACCAAATATTAGAAGTGGATATTTGAGTACTCCATTTACATTCCCAGAAATTAAAATCCAAGTTGGCCTGATGCTCATTTTAATTTTCACATAGAAAAAACAAGACCTCATTTAAATTGAGACTCACTTTATATATTTTTTAAAGATTTTATTTATTTATTTGAGAGAGAGAATGAGAGAGAGCATAAGAGGGGAGAAGGTCAGAGGGAGAAGCAGACTCCCCATGGAGCTGGGAGCCTGATGCAGGACTCAATCCTGGGACTCCGGGATAATGACCTGAGCCGAAGGCAGTCGCCCAACCAACTGAGCCAACCAGGTGCCCCAAGACTCACTTTATATTTATATAAGTATGGTAGATGACTCAAAAGATATATCTGCAAGCTAGCCATAAGGCATTAGAATTTAACTGGAGCCATCATTTACCATTCACCCCTTACTCCCGGTCCATTCAACAAATATTTGTGGACAAAAAATATTTGTGTGTAACGTACAAGTGCCTTCCATGTCTCAGGCACAACCAGGAGGGACACCTGGCTATGTGAGATGAAGATTATGTAGATAACTGTGTGCAACTTCTTCAGGCTCCAACAGGCTGCATTATTACCATTAAAAAAAGCATTATTTTTTAACATTATTCTGGTTGCAGCATATACATGTTTATCACATGGAGAATTTTTTTGAATCCAAAATCAGGATGCTCTTTCCCCTGAGCAAGGAGGGAACATCACTGAACTAGGGCATGATTTCCATCACTGCCAAGCACGGAGGCCTGGGGATGCCCACTCGAGTCCCTTACATATGTGGCAATATGGTTCCACTAAGATCTAAGAGGAAAAATGGAGAATACACTAACAGTGTAAGTATATCTGCCCAGACATCAAACCAGTGTGTCACAGAGAAATGGTCTTCCAAAAGTGACATGCAGGAAGCATGCTCAGAGATGCAAGGAAATGAACAGCAAAAAGAAAAGCAGGAAGGGGCAGGAGAGGAATTCCCTAGCTAGAGAAGGAGGAGTGGGAGGCTATGGACCAATGGGTGGGAGGCCCGAGCGCCTGGTGAGGAGTTTGGATTTGACCTGTCTCACAACAGGCATCTACTGTGGGTTCTTCAAGCAGAAAGGAAATAAAAGTGGGTTCGATGAAGAGGAATCTGGTGAAAGTATGCAGTATGAGTCAGACTGGAGGAGAAAGGGACTGCAGGCTTCTAAGTTCTTATGTTGGTCGTGGTAGTATGTGTGTGTTTTGCAGCTGAGTACTTCCTTCACACAAAATTTTACATAGCTAACTGCAACAGGGTGTTCTGGACTGGATCCTGGAACAGAAAAATCCCATGAGTGGAAAACTGGTGAAATCTGAATAAAGTCTGTAATTTAGTTAATAGTTATGCATCCATGTTAATTTCTTAGTTTTGACAAATGTGCCAGGGTAATGTAAGATGTTAACATTAGGGGAGACTGGGTGATAGGGATTCAGGAATTCTCTGTACTATTTTTTTCAACTTTTCTATAAATTTAAAATTATTCCAAAATAACAAGATTTGAAAAAATCTGACATGGAAGTCCAGCATTAAAAACAGTTGAGCTGGATGGGCCGACCCACCACACTCCTCTTTCTCACTTCCTCTCCCTGCCTGTATGCACAGAGGGTCCCACTGAGCAGGCCAGCCGGTCAGAGGGGCACCTTGTCAAAAAGAGACAAATGGGGGATAAGAGACCTGAGAACTTTGTCAACCTGAGAAACCTGCTCAGGGTAAACCTACTGCAGCCCGTAAGCTCTCTTAGCACGTGTCTGACAGTCCCCTCCTGGTGAGCCTGCCTTGCACTCAGCCCTGGACTCAGCCCTGGACTTAGCCCCAGAGGCCCAAGTGACTGCCTTGTCAGCTGACTGGATGGGGAAACTCACCTGACCCCAGAGGGACCAGCTCATCAGCTGGCTAACGGCCTACTCAAGCCTGTTGTGAAATTATTCCAGGGCCAATGTGATGGTCTCTTTTGGGAATGGGAATCAGGGAACAGGACAAGGAGAGCCACAGACATCATCTGCCAAATCAGGAAAGGCAGCATGAGCTGGAGGCAGAGAGAAGCAGAGATCTTGAGAAGGAAGGGGAGGAAACAGAACAGAGATGGGAAGTGGTCAGTGGTAGAAGAGGTAGGGAGGGAAGATGGCAGATGGGGCACAGCCCAGCCACGTGACTGGCAGAACAGACAGCCTCCCATCCAACAGTGGCCCCCTCAGCTGGTTCTTCTATGGTTCCACTCCTTCTGAGGTCCAGTGTTCAACGATGCCAGGGTCCCCATGCAGGGAAGACCTTACAATAAACCTCCACCACTTGAGGGATTTGAGGGAGCCTCTTTCTAGCAACCAAAGGAGTCTTTAAAAAATACCTTTGTGCCAGAACAATCCAGACTCTGCCTTTAATGCTGTCATTATTTTTCACTGGTTTGGTTTGTTGTTGTTGGTTTTTTTTGTTTGTTTGTTTTGTTTTGGGGGTTTTTTGGTTGTTTTTTTTTGTTTTTGTTTTTGTTTTTTGGTTCTCCTATCTCCTATTTTCCTCCTACAAGGAACACTTTAAGGGTAGGAGATGGTGTGTGGTTCAGGCAAGAAGGCCCTGAGCTGGCTGTTAAGAGCTCCTGGGACCAAGATCCCAGGCAAGTCATGGCCTCTAGGATTCTGCTTCTTCACCCACAGAAGGAAGAGTTTAGACTTAGTCTCAGCCACTCCAAAAGGCTCCTGATCACCCTCCTTTACATCATCCTCTTACCCCTTGACCATCGCTTCTAGAAACCGAGAAGGAAAAGGGCTGCATGATGGAAAAGAAGGGAGAATCTAATTCTGATCATCTTGTTTTCTACAGAGCTATGAGATTCATGGTCAGAGACACTGTACAGCCTACCCACTTTCAGCTGCCAAGGTATTCTAGATTCTTCCGAGGCTCAGTCAAAGGATGTGGACTTTCATTCTGGTTAAACATGCACACACATAAAACACACACACAATATTATTATTATAATCTAAAAGAAAAAGCACAATTCTTTCCTCCTAAATCTTCATACACATACAAAAACTCATTTTCAATATTTTACACTGAAAAGAAAGTCCATAACCACTTTCTCAGGAGGTTTCCATGAAGTAATCATTTAATTCATTTAATAATTCAATGAATATGTACATATTCATTTCACTGTAACACAATCATTTTGCTCATTAAACATTTTGTGCTGCCAGAGACACCTATGACATCTAATAAGCGGTTTCCAGAACGACACAACATGCCAATTACAAATGTTAATTGGATCTAAGTGAACAGCATGAGGAATTTAACAAAATGAATTCCAGGGAGGGGAAGGAGAAGAATAGAAGTAAGCCAAGAGCCAAGCGGTTAGCTCTGCCTGGCTCTCCTACCACGGACCCCTCTGATTCTGAAAAATGCCCCATGTGAATTCAACAATCTTGGGCCAAAAAGTTGACATAATACATAGCAATGTTGGGAATAATCTCTGAGTCATATACTTAGAGAATGTAAACTATCCAAACATAATGTGCCTAGAGCATCTGCTGCGGATGATCTAAGGCTCCCGCCGAGCCACGGCACACTGTCAGCAGCAAAGCAAAGCAGCAAGTCCAAGGGGACCCACCCTTCTTCCCCCAGCACACTCCGTGTACGGCAGACCTACGAGAGGCACTATACATTCATGTGGGCCCTTCAAAATTAAATAGAGAACATCAAAATTAAGTAGAGAACAAATTTAAATAGAGAGCTCTAAAAATTAAAGAAATAAGGACAAAAATGTGCCCCTGTGTTCCCAAAGCAGTTCCCAAACATGACTGCAAGGTAAGAAGCCCATACAAAGATATTCTGCTTGGTAGACTGGTGTCTCATATCTTCTCCTCACCCAAAGCAAAGCCAGACTTGCAGGATAACAGGACAGATCTGGTTTACAGATAGGAAGGGAAAGTGTCTGGTTTTAGGATGTATTTGTTTGTTTTGCCTACACCTTAACATGGAAACATACTTGAACTATTAGGAGAAAAGATTAAGGTCATTAGGCCTTCTGGCTTTCTGATTAGTTAGATGCTTTGGGAGACAGAAAGACAAATCAAGTGAGACACCTGCTCCCTGGAAATTTCCAATTTAGTAATGAAATCCCACCTCGAGGGAGGAAGATGGATTAAATAAACAAGCTTACTTGCTCGTGACCTACAAGTCATCAGGCAGTCAGCCAAAATAAATCAAACAAATTGCTTTGTCTAATAAATAGGCTTTGATATTCCTTACATCTAAAATCTGCCAGAGGATCAAGTGGAAGGGAGCTCCTATAATTTTCCTCTGGAGTATCCCTACCCTAAGTTATCTGAAAAGTTTTCAGATTCCTTTACGAGAGCAGGCCCTCACAGTCCTAGACATCTAACCAGCTCCCTCCCATCCACCACACACACCATGTCATCCTTCCAGATCACTCCCTCCAGATCCCTCCATATCACTGACTCTAACCTTCTGGGGATCATGCACCCCCATCGGAACACAACGGCCACACTCTCCCAAAAAGAAAAGTCCCACCAGTCCATCATAACATCGGCTTTCACATGGCACCAAGGGGGCATTCATGTCCCCTTCCCAGCTCATTCATGGGCCCTCTTGGGAGCCACAGGTCCCAATTAACCCATGTCAGGGCGGGGCCTAGTTGGTTACATTCATTGGTTCCACCACAAGTATCCTTTATAGGTATGAAAGAAAACCACCATTCCCTGGGCCATGTCTAGGTACCGGCCCCATGCTAGGAATTTAACTTTACCGCTTTGTAATCCTGCAAAGGGGCTATTGCATATGAGAAAACAGTGTCCCTAATCCTGACCTCAGGGTGGATATGTCTTTAAGGAAAAGACCTCTCTTTGAGAATAATCGCACCAGCACTGACAAATAGGTCACTACGTGGGTGACCTTTTCCACTAAACAGAACTTACTGTCTTTGGTTTTGGAACAGTGAAAAGTCAATGACCCCAGGTCACAGGGCAAACGAGGGACAAAGTGGGGAGAAGCCTGATCACCCAACCCCAGGGGAGGTTTCTCTCTACTTCACCGCAGTCAGGTCTTCATTCATCTCTTCCCACCTCCACCACCTTAGTGGAGGCCAGCATGTCTCATGGAGAATACAAAGTCTCCTAAGTAGTCTCCTGTCACCAGCCCCACGCCAGACATTCCATCCTCACCCTCCAGCCACGGGGATTTGTCTCCACTAAATGTACATCATCCTGCCAAAAGTCATTCAGCAAGGTCCTGTCACCTACAAAATAAGGCTCTTCTGCCTTTCTCGATTCCATGCCCTTGACGCCTTTTGATCCAGAAATTGTGAACAACTATTGGTCTCCTAAAAACATAACATGCAAAACATAAGTAAACAACTAAAACATAACGTGCCTTTGCAGATGGTGTTCTTTCTACTTGGAGTATCTCTTTCATTGCCATTCGTCTGTCTTCTTTCAAAACACCTCCATCCAGCCCACTCTGAAGTGACCTTTCAATTAATTGACTTCCTCCTCTGCACTTCTATATATTTTATGAACCTCTATAATTACCACGTAACTCAAGCATTACAAAATAATTACTGCACAGTCTGTTCTTCCCCCCCCCACTAGGTTGTATACTGGTTATTACCCTTTGAATTCTCAGTATTTATCACTGTGCCAGGCAAAGAGCAGGCACCTAGGAAATGCAGGTTGACTAAGTGAATTTTTCCAAAAGCAAAAGGAGACAGTCCCCAGGCAAAGACAGAGGGTGTCTCATAGACATACATATAGTGTAGCATGTGGACAGTACAGATCTTTTCTCCTTGCTCTTTGATTTTGTTTCCATGTAAGTGACCTAGACAAATAAAGTATCAGCATAAAATGTTCAAAGGACTCCCAGGAAAAATAAATCAGCACCAATAAATAATTAAAATGTAAAACCAAAATGCATGTTAAAAGAAACGAATCTACTGGCATGACAGCTTGAAGTTAGTAAAAACTGAATTATTCCCTACTTCAGGATGCCTTTCTATTAATCCTATAGATCACACTGGTCAACATTACTCTCATCAGCTGTGCTCGTTTACGGATTCTGGAGATACTTACATTTCTCCTCAGATTTCACTTGTAAACCAAAGCAATAACATACAATTTTGGACTTTCTGCTCTTTAAGCATGGTCACAGAACTAGCTTTGTTAACGGAAGCTACGAGCTCACCCTTGTTTGCTCTCCTTAGACACCTGTTGAGCGGATGAACAGACGGATGTACAATCCACCTGCCAATTCACCATGCTTCCTGTTTAGACAGGCAACTGTGAAGAAATCTGTATTTACTTTCAGGGCTGCCTAACTTCACCAGCATTGACTTTTCCGTAAGCTAACCTTTTTTATTTCCACGACAAAGGATGACACGGATCCCTCAGATTTCATCAAGATAAAGCTATGCAAAGACTGGAGTACTGAAAAGGGAAAGGGAGCAGGGGGAATGATAAAATGAAAGCACCAGGGGCACCTGGATGGTTCAGTCACTGGGTGTCTGCCTCCAGATCAGGTGGTAGTCCTGGGGTCCTGGGATTGAGCCCGGCATGGGACTCCCTGCTCAGCTGGAAGCCAGCTTCTACCTCCCCTACTCTCCCTGCCTGTGTGCCCTCTCTCGCTGTGTCTCTGTCAAATAAATAAATAAAATCTTTAAAAAAAAGAAAAAAAAAAAGCAAGCACCAGTTGAAGCAATAGAGAAGCCCCACAGTCCATGGCACCAAACTGACCTCTCACTGGCTCTATGCTAATGATTCAGATTCCCAGTCCGGATTCTAAGTGGATGCCAGGCTTCAACAGGATTGAATACAACCAACACTACAAGGAGGCATGAATGCATTTCTCAGCAGCATCTCAAAACACTGTCAGTATGGGTTTCCATTGCCAGACTCAGTGAAAGGCTGCTCACAAAAGCCCAAAGACAATGGCACAATATATCATTTTTCAAAGAGGTAGAAACACGCTCCAAACACATCATTTTTTAGGCAACTACAAGGAATCTCTCTACTAGATGGCATCACCGTTGAACAAGCCCAAAGGACAACCCAAAATACATGGAGACAAAGATAGAACTTGCCAGCGCTCTTGCCAGTCCTGAAACATGGCTTCCAAGCCTCAGAGCATGTCTCTAGGGGGTTGTTCTCCACAATAAGGCAGAGTCCCTAGCCCTGCCTCTGAAGATGCTCCTGAAATCCCCCATCTTAATTCATGAGCCCCTCCTTGCAATAATTTTATCTTCCAAATCAACTGCAGTTATTAACCATGCATATTCTAGTTCTTTATCAAACATGCACAGTTCCCAGTCACCGCAGCCATATCAAGGGAGTTTCAGACCCCATGTGATGTGGTAGAAGACCACAGCTGTGAGCCCTAGGCCAGGCTGCGCCCCTCACAGGCATTTCTGAGTGTCAGCACTGCCCCTCCCCCACCCACAGCACAGCTACAAAGCGGAGATGTTAGCTACCAACCGCAGTGAGGGCCTGTGAAGGAGAACGTGGAAAACAATAAAATACATCCAGAATATCAAATATATCCAAATATACTGGATATCAAATTGGAAATAAAATATCCAAATACCAAAAATATCCTGACTGGCACAATGGAAGCATAGCCAAATATTGGTTCCTTTTCTCCTTCTGCCAAAACAATACATCTTGATCTTTCTCTCGGTGCGTGCTGGCCTGTCACAGACAACTGTCTGACGTCCACTCACTCTCAGGAATACTGACGTGGCTCGGGGGATTCCCTGGCCCCCAGCATCTCTGGCTGGGGGGCTCTGCTGTGTGCTTGGCCTTCCTATCCTGGGGGCACCTGGGGCTACTGCATGGTTGCAAGGACACTGCAGGAGGAGCCTACCAGACTGCACTGCTTGGCCGTCTTCTGATATTTCATCTGAATTAAACCCAAACAGTATTTTCCACTGCAGATTCCAGTCTCCAGGACTTAGTGCCCACGGCCTGAACTTGACATCTGCTTTAAAGGGCATAAGAGTTGGCCCACACCAGATTCCACATTCCTAATGAGAACATTCCAGATGAAGTAACATAGCAAAAGAGCTGAGTTTTAATATCCAATCCCAAGGAAAACAGTAGCTTTCCAGCCCCGTCTCACACCTTTGGTCAAGGGGGGGCCGAAATTGAGATCATCCCGAACAGCAGAGGTAAGCTGCCATGGGTCTCTGTTCTCTCCTGGACAGGTTTATCCCAAAGAGTAGACTTCCCATTCTTATATTTATGGTCCTTGTCACAGGTCTGCTATTAACATTCACCATCTTATGACTTCGAACATGCGTTGACAATCCAGTCTGAAAGGTTGGGAGAGTAAACACTATCTGTTTCACAGGCCGTGAGGTCTTTGCTGCAACCACTCACTACTGCTGTCCAGCCCCAAAGCAGCCACAGACAATGCGTAAACAAGGGGGCATGGCTGTGTTCCAGTAATAATAACCTTCATGTCTAGAAACAGGAAGCTAGCCAGTGGGCTGTAGTTTGCCAAGCCCTGGTCTTAAATATTATCCATGAGTATTGGCCTTAACTGCAAAGGACAGAAGGAATTATGGTTTTGTCCATATTATCCCAAACCAGAATAACCACCTCTATCTGAAATAGTCATGTAACAGACACCCAGGTCAAGGATAGCTTGGTTGGTGGTTGAAAGGGACTAAGAGGGGCACCTGGGTGGCTCAGTTAGTTAAGTGACTGCCTTCTGCTCAGGTCATGATCCCAGTGTCCTCGGATCAAGTCCCACGTCAGGCTCCTTACTTAGCGGGGAGTCTGCTTCTCCTGCTTACCTTCCCTTTCTCATGTTCTCTCTTGCATTCTCTCTCTCTCTCAAATAAATAAATAAATAAATAAATAAATAAATATTTTTTAAAAAGAAAGAAAAAGAAAGAGCCTAAGAGCTAGAACCAAAAGGGGAGAACCCTCGGGGCACTTGGGTGGCTCAGTCAGTTAAGCGTCCAACTCTTGGTTTCAGCTCAGGTCATGATATCAGGGTCATGAGATTGAGCCCCATGTGGGGCTCCACACTGAGCAAAGCTTAAGATTCTCTCTCTGCCCCTGCCCACCCATGCCACTGCTCTCTCAAATAAATAAAAATAAATAAAATCTTTAAAAAAAAAAAAAAAAAGGAGAGAACCCAGATGTGGGCTCTGTTGCTTCCCACCTGAATTACAAGTTTTGAACTTGGCAATCTTTAAGGTTCTTTCCAACTCAACAATTCTTTAATTTTAACACCTATGACTCAGTCCGTATTCGATGTCCATGAAGAAAATGAGTCTAAAACTCTGAAAGATTATGAATCCTTTAGTCTGAATAAAAAAATTACATATGCTCACTCTGAAAACTTAAATTTAAAAAAAAAAAGCGTAAAGAAGAAAGTTAAAATTCCCCTTAAGTCTTACCACCCAGAGATGACTGGCTTTGGCATTTTGGGGAAGTCTTGTCTGTGTAAAGAGACACAAAATGTTACAATATGGCAAGCACAGTAGCCATAACAATTACAGCCACAGCCAAGCAATTACTTTGAACTTGCATATTCTTTTTGGAAAAGAAATACTGACCTCACCCAAAACAATCCTCTTTGTAATATACACCATGAGGTTAAATGCTGAGACCAGCAAACTAGGGAGGCCACTTCTGCAATCCACAATCCATGCATGGTCAGCTCTCCTGCAAGAGCTTCACCTGGGCCCATGTGCCGTGTCCCCGGTTGAAGTCACAGGAAGGAAAAGGAAGAGCCCAACACAGAGGACAGCCCCACCAAACTGTAAGCAACTGTCACCCTGACCATGCTCTCCAGCAAGTAGAGCAGCTGATTAAAAACATCAACACGGGTGGTAATTCACATTATTTGGAATAACATATCCAGGAGGGAAGGGAGAGTGGTAAGGAGGGAGGGGGCAAATTACACAATTAAAGGACTATTTTTCATTCACCAGGGAGGAGAAAGTTTAATATTGCAATACATATTTTAAAAATATTTTTAAACTACAAACATAGCCAGAGAAAAAGGGAGACCACCACAGACAAGGAGAAAGGGAAGTTAAGGTGAGTGCATAAAGAACAAAGGGGTCTGATGCACGACTTCACTTATTTAAACATGGGGCGGGGCCTGAGAGGAGTTTTTCAGGTACATGCATGCCCAGTGCTGAGGATGGTGGTCCGAGTCCTTTCCTGCAGACGAGATGGTCAGTGACTCAATGCTTCAGCAGCTGTGCTCAAGAAACTTGGATGCCTGTGAGTCTTGCCACTTGGCGATAATTTCCAGCTTACTCATCAGCACATTCCAGATGGCTTTGATGGGGAGAAATGCTCTCCATCCTGCTTTGCCTCTGGGTCATTTCATTGGAAATGCCGTGCATATCAAGTTTTCTTCTTGCTCCAAAGCAAGCAACCAAACAGGCCATCAGGAAGCCCACAGTCCTGGACACTGCCTTTGATTGGAAAACAGGGGCAATTCAGCTCAGAATCACACGGAGAAGAAACAGTTTTAGCACAACCGAACGAAGGATTTACGATTCAGTTCTCTGCACGTTCATGTATTTTATGGGAACGCAAAATGAGGCTTTCACAAATGAATCTATATAAAACATGAATAGAACGCCTTCATTTCGTGAAAGAGATGCCAACTCAGAGCAAGCAATTCACACTCTTCCTCCCAATCCGGGCATGTGCTTAGGCCCTGAAAGCCAACAAGGGCCACATTAGGAGCAGGAGCCTGAGCCTGAGCGGCCCCTGGGACTAAACCCTCCAGAGGCCCAGACCAAACAAGCCTGGAGAGCCCCGGATGTCGTTCCCCAACGGGAAATGTCTCCAGTGCAGTTCTGAACAAATACTAGATGGCAAGAAGGAAATAGCACCATCTGTTCTGTGTTCTCATGAATTTCACTGTCCCACCACGGGCAGAGGTGGCCTTGCGGTGCCTGTGAGCCAAGCGCCAAGCATCCTTATAAGAAAGACAAACAGGATGAAGATAAAGCACAGAGCATGAGGACATCATCCTCAGTAGGAAGGAGCATTTCAAGTCAGTGCCCATCTAATTTTCTCCACACCTGCATAGTAACTAACAGCAAAGTGCATCGTTTTGTTTGAAGATGACAAAAACTCTGAATTCTTAACAGACTGTAGACAAGACACAGATATGGCAAGGAGATAAAAGGACACTCAACCAGACAAATACACAACGGATGTGCTGTTTAAACTCCGTAAATTACTCAAGAAAAGGTAAGTCGAACAAGCAGGTTTGTTACATACAAGTGGGACTTCAATGAACCAAAGCAAGACAGACTCCCTCGCTCCCAAGTTTGGACACACCTCATTTGCAAAACCTCCCTCCCACCAGGTTTCATGCTCCTGGGGAGCACATCCTGTTCTCCTGGGCGCCTCTGAGCCCCAAGCCCACTGTGGGTCACAGCAGGCAGGGGCTGCAGTCTGCGACACCATGCACCCTCTCTTTCCTCTCTGAATCGCAGAAGGTGACCCCAGCTAGCCTTCTATGGGGAGGACCATGCTGCCTCTCTTCCCACTTGGAAATCTGCCTGAAAACTGAATTCCAGGTTCCTGAGGGGAGCAGGCTGGGCCTCTTCAGCATTTTCCCTTCCATGCCTAGCACATAGTGCTCAACAAATACTGGTTGAGTGAACGAAGGACGGTCTCAGATTTGGAGCAGGACCAATCCTCAGAAAATATCATGCCACTCATCTGCAGAAAAGACAGTAAAGGTGTGTGTAAAATTACAACACTTTGTAGCAAGCCCCATCCTGGATTCCAGCTACTCTAAATTGAGTCCTGTCGGCCTTATCACACGGCCACCCGAGAACCACACTCCAGAACACCTTCCATCCCAAGCAAACTTTCAAAGACATGTCAATTTTAGTTTCTGGTAAAGTGTTTTGGACAAAATGCTACGGTTATCAAAGCAATAACAGCTGTGGGCTATATGAGAATAAAGGCCTAAGCCCACTCTCGTCGTGTAAACAGAAAATGATATTTCTCTCATTATCAGTTAATGCATTCGGTTTCTGAGTTAAAGAAATTCACCTATTTTTGCTACTTAAATAATGTCACAGGAACAATGCAATTCCTACTATGTTCAGACATGTTACCCAGTTCTCTTACCCCTACAGGGAGCTACCCTACTTGCTAAGGGGCAGTCAATTTGTTCAGCACAAAGTAATTTTATGCATCAGTCCAGATTCCTTCGAGGAAGCAGGAAAGAAAATGGATCAGGGAACAAGTTAGCACAGAGCAGACAAGAAGCACCTGCGGCCTCCTTCCCTATGACCAATACCGTCCTCCTCCTCCTCCTCGGGGAGCTGGGTTGTGTTGATCTCCACCTTCATCACCATAACCATCACCATCCTCACAACACAGAGCAAGAGAGCATTTCCTGAAATGTCTACAGGCTCAGAAATTAATTTCATACAACCAGTGGAAGGCGCTGTACACTTAACAAAAATAGAGTACCTATCTCCTGGAGAGTATAAATACATCCCAAAATGGTGTTAAGTTCTGGAAGATGGATCAGCATTGTCCTATAGTTGATTTTTTTAAAGTTTTCATTTAAATTCCAGTTAGTTAACATACAGTGCAATATTAGTTTCAGGAGCATGATATAGTCATTCGACACTTCCACACATCACCCAGTGCTCATCACAAGTATAATCCTTTATCCCCATCACCTATTTCACCCATCCCTTCACCCATCTCCCCTTTGATAACCTTTTTGTTTGTTCTCTATAGTTAAGGGTCTGTTACTTGGTTTGCCTCTCTTTATCATTTTTTACCCTTTGCTTATTTGTTTTGCTCCTTAATTTCCACACATGAGTGAAATCATATGTATTTGTCTTTCTCTGACTCATTTTACTTAGCGTAATATACTCTAATACCATCTATATTGTAGCAAAAGACAAGACTTCATACTTTTTGATGGCTCAGTAATATTCCATTATATATAATATATTTATATATATAAATGTTTAAATACATATATATGTGTGTAGACACACACACACACACACACATACACACACACACTCCATATCTTCTTTATCCATCCACCTACTGATGAACAACTGGGCTCTTTCCATAATTTGACTATTGTAGATAATGCTGCTATAAACATTGGGGTGCATGTATCCCTCTGAATGAGTATTTTTGAATCCTTTGGGTAAATATCTAGTAGTGCAATTGCTAGATCATAGGGTAGTTTTATTTTTACCTTTTTGAGGAACCTCCATACTGTTTTCCACAATGACTGCACCAGTTTGCATTCCCACCAACAATGCAAGAGTGTTCTTTCTCTGCATCCTCACCAACACCTGTTGTTTCTTGTGTTCTTGATTTTCCCATTCTGACAGGTGTGAGGTGATATCTCACTGTAGTTTTGAGTTGCGTTTCCCTGATGATGAGTGATGTTGAGCATCTTTTCAGGTCTTTGTTGGTCATTTGCGTGTCTTATTTGGAAAAATGTCTATTCATGTCCACAGCTGCTTTTTTAACCACAAAGAAAGTTACTACGCAGTATCATTAGATAGTATATTTGTAAAGATCCTAGCAACACTGCTCCATGGTGAAGGCTGCCTCCTTTGATGACTCCTCAGCCACCAGGCATCAAAGGAGCAGTATTGACCAAGGGTGAGTCCCCTTATATAATCCCATGGGCTGCCTTTCTCCCAGACACTCAAACCCTGCCTTTCTTTCAAGGAGGTGAGGAAGCCTAAGGTCAGTAAGGAGCCAAGAAGATACATCAGAGAGTCATAAGCACACTCGCAAAGACCATTCTCAATGAGGTCTTAACACTGGGAAGACAGAGCAGTCCCTTCCAGGCCTACTTTCTATCAAGAAGCAGGCCATGAGTAGGGTTTACAGCCCTAATGACCTCTCACCAGGTCTATCCTGGGAGGCATCACAGCAGGCTGAAAGGAAGGGAACTCACCATTCCTCTCCTGGATGACAGAAACCAACAAGAAAGCAAGAGTACCCACTAAATGGGAGAAGACATTTGCAAATCATATATTTATAAAGGGTTAATATCCAAAACATATAAAGAACCAAGCAACTCAATAGCAAAAAAAAAAAAAAAAAAAAAAAATCCAATCAAAAAATAGGCAGAGGACCTGAATAGACATTTTTCCAAAGAAGACATAAAGATGGCCAACAGACATGAAAAGGTGCTCAACATCACTAACCATCAGAGAAATGCAAATAAAAACCACAATGAGATACTACTTTATACCCGTAAGAATGGCTAATACCAAAAAGACAAGAAATAATGAGTGCTGGAGAGGATATGGAGAAAAGGGGCCGCTGGTACACTATTGCTGGGAATGCAAGCTGGTGCAGCCACTGTGAAAAACAGAATGGAGGTTCCTCAAAAATTAAATAGATCTACCAACAATTCCAATTCTGGGCATAGAGTCAAAGGAGATGAAGTCATTATTCCAAAGAGCTATCTGCACCCCCATATTCACCTCAGTATTTACAATAACCAAGACATGGAAACAACCTATGTGTCCATCAACGGATAGGCAGATAAAGAAAATGTGGTGTGTACATATGTACACACACACACACACACACACACACACATCAGAATATTATTCAGTCATACAAAGAAGGAAATCCTAAAGTAGTGACAACATTGATGGGGCCAGACTCATAAAAGTCAGAGGGAGAAAGACAAATACCATACAATTTCATTAAACCTAAATCTAAATCTTAAAAAAAAAATTAAAAAATTCACAAATACAGAGAACAATTGGTGGTTGCCAGAGGTGTGTGTTGGGGCTGAGGGTAGAAGAAATGTGTAAAGGGAGTAAAGGAAAAGAGAAGGGGGACAACTTCTAAACCCCATGGTTTCAGTTCACCTGCCAGTTCATGTCGGGAGAGCACAGACACCCAGTTTTGCTGAAGGATAATAACTAAGCATATCATCATACGGACTTATAATCAACTCTTAACTACTAGGATTTAACGTGAAAATCATGCCAAAGCCCACCACATGGTCAGGACCTACTTGCAAGGCTTCCACGGGCTTCTTAATAAATTAAAAGCTTAACCTAGAAGTCTGGAAATGATTTTTGCCTCTTTATTCTAGAAGAATGAGCAGGGAAAATCTAAAAATGAAGTGCGTTTCTCAAGGGCAGAGCCATGATCCACCCCGGGAGCAACATCCAGAAGTCAAACAGGAGCCTCAGAGGACTGCCATGTCTCATCACCCCAAGTGACCACATCAGGCAGCCTCCTCACCTCATCCCGTTCTTCCCACCTTCTTTATTAGGTGCATGAGAACCCGTGAGATCTGCTTCCATTTCCAATGCACAGTGTCCTCCCTGATAGAAGCTTCGCTGTTTGAAAGGAAAAGCTACCTCTAATGACTCACCCTGAAGTTGGAGCTCAGAGACTTTAATAATCCCAATGAGCACAGATTTGAAGATCACAGCCACCTATAGTCTGGGTAGTCTGGGGCAACACTACCTTCCAGGGATCTCATGAGCCTGTCCATCTACATCTGTACCATCCCAGGGGCTCCAACTGGCACATCCCCTATATCAGGGCATGGGCCCTCCTCAGCTTGTAGTGGACAGCTATATGCCACCAGAAGTCAGGAGAAGGTGACCATCAGGCATAAGGATTTATTGCAGGGGGTCCCCCTCTGAACAGGGACCCCTCCCTATCCAGAGCCATCTGCCAAGCCCTGGGATCTACTAGTATTACCAAGGCTTCCAGTCATGGCACTCCTCATAGCTGGCTCTGAGCAAGGCAGGACAATCTGGACTAGCTCTTCCCAGCACCCTCTCTGAGATCAACCACCAACAGACCAGAATCAAATTGATAACGGGCCTATCATCTCCCCACAGCCAGACCCTCTAGCAGATGGTGAAAATGTGTAGTTTCAATCCATCCAGAAAGGCTCTGAATTTGTAACCCGGTGATGAAATGTTTGCAAATCAGAGCATTCATTGCTGTTGGGGCTCCCAAAAAGCAGACAGATGTTCTAAAGCCTAATAAGGAGGTACCCTAAACATAACAAAAGGCCTACCTTATTTGAGTTTGTAAGATGATTTCCTTATAGCAAATCAGTCTCAAAGAAACCTTGCACAGAACCAGCTTCTCTGTCACTTTAAAGTGACATTTTAGAGGGATCACCCTGTACAATATGCTCACCCATTTAATGAATGTTCCTGTGATAGATGCAAGAGATATAAAAATGAACAAAGCTACAGCCCCTCACCTCCTGGTGTTTACACTCAAGGGGGAAATAGATGTGCTATGATAGCCCGAAGAAAAGTCCAGAGTGTAACAGAAGGAAAAAACATGAGTAAGATGGAGAGCTCTCATACCCACTGATCACCTGTCATCATTAGCCATCAAGTTTCTGCAATATTCTTTCTACTTTTTAAAGATTTTATTTGTAAGTCATCTCTACACCCAATGTGGGCCTGGAACTCATGACCCTGAGGTCAAGAACTGCATGCTCCACTGACTGAGCTAACCAGGTATCCCAAGTTTCCATGATATTCTTTAATCAAATATGGGCCAAGATTAGACACAGCTACTAATTCAACTCCTATTATGGGCTGCAAATGCTGAGAAGGCATCTTCTGTTAACAGCTCTGCCACAATGCCTGCCCCTGTGATTTCTCTTAAGTGTGTAAATAAATTGGCAGCCATGTTTTGGGCTAAAATGCCACTTCTCTCCTCTTCTCTTTTTAAAGATTTACTAATTTGAGAATGAGAGAGAGAGCATGAGCAGGAAGGGCAGAGGTAGAGGGAGAGAGAATCTCAAGCAGACTGTGCGCCGAGTGCAGATCCTGACACGGGGCTCAATCTCATAACCCTGAGATCACATCCTGAGCCGAAACCAACAGTCAGATGCTCAACTGACTGCACTACCCAGCTGCCCCTACCACTTCTCTTCTTTTTATAAGACCATACCGCTCTAGAAAAATGGAAGTATAGAATCCCATATGGCAGGAACCATATTGTAAGGGAATACTCAGACCTACTCCTACACCAATTCTGCTAATAATTCACCTCTGGGATGACATTGGTCTCCTGGGATGCCTGCAGGAAGCTGGACTTGTACTTCTGACACTGCTCAGCTACCTCCCTTGCTGGGGACCACATCAAGGGAATGAGCATCTTATAAGAAGGCAGAAGCATATGTCATGTTAAATGTAAAAACACAGTGATGTTATTCGTGTTTAAGTAGTAAGGTCTAAGCATACCTTAAAACCTCCAAAACAATCTTTTAAAAATCATATATGGGGGACAGAGCTTTAGAATTGTCATTTCATACTTACAACTTTAACATACATAGTTAAAAACTGAAGGTAGAGTCTTATACCATCCCAGAATCCAGAGCAATTACCAATAAGATGAACAGGGGAAAAAAGACATCCCATATTGCTTTAAGGAGGAATTTTTGGTTTTATTTCCTGTTCCCTAAATTCTTTGTGCTTGGGACGTCTCCCCTTCACTCCCTCCACTGGAATTCCCTCCAAGTAACTACTTGAAATGACTTTTTTTTCCTGAATAATCTTCTCTTTTTGACATGTCTATGACTCAGCAAGGGGGACCAGTGTCTCAGCATACAAAGGTGTAACACTATAAACGAAATCAATAGAAATAAGAAAGGGTGTATTCCTCTGACAGGAGAACTTAGGACAAAGCCAGCCACATGAAGGCACTCACACCACTTCTTTGTGGCCAGCCCGTTCCTACACTCTGCCCCTGCCAGGCTTCACTCTGAAAAGCCCGACCTGACCTACGCTGCCTGCAAGCGTATTTATCTACAGAATGAGCAGGAAATCTGACAGAAATGGGGAAATGAATAACCCAATAGTGGGGGGAAAAATGAAGAAGACAGAGCTCAAGTCAAATACTTGAGACATAAAATGAGTCTCTGCACATTTCTCAAACAGGGTACAAGCGTCCCACCAGGGGAACACGCAAAAACAGAATGTCTACGTGGAGCCACAGATACACGGAAATGTGCTAAGGTAACCATGTTTACCTCACTTATGCCAAGGGAGGACTCCCGTGTGTCTAAAAAAGGAAGACTCTGAGGAGAGGCGTCTGGACAGGGAAAAAGTCTCTGGGGCAGGAGAGACCACCAGACAGGTCCTGGGGGTGACGTGTCCGTGCAGAACGGCTGCTGTGAGGCGGTTCAGCAACATATCTGTCAAGAGCCAGAGACCAAATATTCCAGGCTCTGCAGGCCCCCAGACCCCTGTCACCACTCCCCCTCCCTGCTGCTCTCCGCAGCAGGAAAGCAGCCTCAGACAGCAGTGAATAAGGGAGTGCAGCAGTGTCCGACCCCCACAGGCTGGGGTCCACTTCCCCTGCTCGAAGGCTTTTCCTTCCACCTGAGTCTCACATTCCTTCCAGCAGCAGCACTGAGGTGCGCTGAGCATACCGTCCCCATCTGAGGCAGGAAGGAGCGGGGAGCATACCATCCCCATCTGAGGCAGGAAGGAGAGGGGAGGGTGTGCTTTTGGAAATGCCCACAAGGGCCCCAGACAGGCGGTCCCACCAGCAGCTCCTCTTACCTCCCAAATGAAAGTAAACATTCCTGATCCACATGGTAAAGATCTGTTTGTGGAATTAACACCATCCTCCCTCAGCTTCCGCGGGTGATGGTTTTACCTAACACTGGGTATCCCTATCAAAAGGGGAGAGGAACTGCAGGAAAAACCACCCCTAGCAGGGAAACAAAAAGTTCAGTCAAGGCTTACTGCCAACAGGAACAGAAAATGATCCCCTGGAGGACCCTGGCCGCCTTCCTTTACATTCCAGTGAAAAGGCTTTGCAAAGGAAAACAATTACAATGTCCCCACTGTTGGTTATTTTCATTCGCAAGGGTCCAGTTGTGGTGCACTGACCAACATCCATCAGCCCCCCACCCCCGAAATCTTAAAGTTACTTGCAGCATCTAGAACAGGGAGAAGAAGGCAGAAACCCGGGCCCTACCGTAGCGGGGTGCTGGAATGAGCTTTTACCAGCTTGAGGGCTGACAGTTAAATCTGGGGAGGTTTTGCAAGGCAGTGGACATCACATTAGTACATTGAAACTGACCAAGGGGAGAATGTTAACACCTTGAAAATTAGCAAATGCTACATATCAGTGGGGTTTTCCTTCCGCTGCCAGAGGCCCAGTTTTTATAGCACAGGCTGGGAGAGTCCTGGAAAAGGAAGCTGGGGAGGTATAAGCAGGAATACTTACAGTACACTGCTTAACAGATTTGGCCATGGAGTCCACAGAGAAACCTAGAAGGGGAGCATGGGCATCGTCCCAGGCCAAGAATTTCTTGGGATTAACATCAATGAGAGAGGAGAAAGCCCCTCAGCCCCTGAAAGCCAGTAGGGTTCACCTTAGAGGCAAATACATATACACAGACGGCAATCTGGAGCATCTCCCTGCATGAAGTCAACCGAAAGCCCAGGGAGGGAGAGACGCTGAGACGTAACACATCCAGATCACAAAATTGAAATCAGTCCCAGCCCATCCATCAAGCTCTAAGTGCATTCTTTCATTCATACTTGGTCCGACCACAAAGAGTTGGTAATAGACCAGAGAGATCATGGAAAACACATTGTGTAGGAGGAAGCTGGGCAATTACTGACCTGTTTCCTGCTCACAACGAGCTGCCGGCTGCACTATCCGGACGGTGGTATCAGTTACCAACTATGGGGCGGCAAGGCTTCCAAGCCTCAAACAGCTGTTCTCCGTGCACCTCAGAAGGGCCCCAGCCGCCCTCTGATGACCCTTAATGGCCCACCTTCCACTTCTGTTCTCCCCACACTGTAATCACCTGTTCATTAGAGAAGAAACTAAACACGGGGCCCAAGGTTGATGCACCGCACCCCCAAAATAACTGTGTCTAAGCCACAGCTATCCCCACACTCTCATTCCTGCTTCTGGGGTGAGCTGGGCTCTCAGACTCCACGGGCCCCCTCAGTGGGGCCAGGTGCAGCCCTGGCGGCCAAGGTAAACAGAGGTCATTACATATTACAATCTACTCCACTTCAGCCTTCTAGTTGGCGGGAAGAGACCTGGTGCATCACTATCAGTGCCCTGGGCTTTTTCCCTTCTAAATCTAAGTAGCCTGTCAGTCCAGGAGAAGCTGCAAACCTCTAAGCCAGGTGACAACCTCAGCCATCTTCAAAGGGGGCAGCCGACAGGTTCTCACAACCAAGCAAATGTTGGGAAGAAACTGCTTCTTCTAGCATTGTCTATGGTCTCTAGCTCTGTGGCACCAAAATTGAGAAGGACTTGGTCATGGAACAAACCCTTCATCTCATGTCAACGGCTAAAGGAGCCATTGAGGGGAGCGTGAGAGCAGCCCCGGCTTTGGGGTCACCTGTAAGTCGTCAGAGCAACTTCCCACAGTTTTATTTACAGTAGCATCTCGAGGTGATCTGAACAGCTGTGCTGAGAGGTTCTGTGTGCACAGAGGGCGAGCTTGTCTTCAGCGAGAAGTCGATGGAGGCCATTCCCAGGCACACAGGGCACAGGCCCTCTGTTCTCTCTGGAGCCCACCGTACAGCCAGAGACATTTGTGGCGGGAAACAGGAGGTATCCTTCTGCAGCCACTATCCCTGCCAGCCGGCCAGAGTCCTGGAGCGGCACAGTCCCTCTGCATCTTGAGGACGCACCAGAAGAGTTCCAGCTGGGGGCTGGGACATGGGCAGCACCTCAGTGACTCTGTCCTATGCAGTGCCTGGGATCCACTCTCATACCCCCGCCCCAGGGAGCTTCAGGCTCGCACTGGACGGAAAGGAAACAGGCTCGGCTCAGCAGGTCACGCAGCTGGCCAGAGGACAGAAGAGCCCAAAGCTGGCCCCAGCCCGGCCCCAGCCCGGCCCTCCTCCCAGCTAGCTCCTGCTAACCCTCAGCCAAGACTCATGCACACTGAGTACCAGGGACTCGTGCCTGGCTCAGAAGTGAGACTCTCCGAGATTTTCAAACACCCCACACGGCCAAAAGAACCAGGCTCACAGGCGCTGACCATGATTTTATGCAGAGAAAGCAAAGAGCACAACAGGAAGCCTCAAAGAGCCTCTCTTCTAAGGAAAGTCTTTTGCTTTGTGCTCACAGCGCCTGCCCCCGGCCCTCCCCATACTGAGGCCCCACATCCAAGTCTGACCCAGGGCTCAGTTCTCCCCTCAGCCTCGCCCCATGGCTGAGGCTCCTTGTCACCACCTTGCACTAGACAGTGGCCACCACGGTCCCACCTGCAGTCCAGCCTGCCTCCTAGCAGCCCCTGCCACATCTCCTACAGCCACGACTCAGGGACCCTCCAGGCCTGTAGGTCAGGTCCACACTCCTGGGCCAGCCCCCAGGTCTGTCCAGACCCAGATTCCAGAGCCGGGCAGCAGCCAGGGAAAGCATAGCCTCTGAGTCAGAGACGGTGAGTCTGAACCCAGCTCCGCCACTTCTGAGTGTGTTTTCACTGGAAACTAAGGGCTCACAAGTACACATAGCTCAGAATTACTGTGAGAATTAAATGCAACGCAGCCAGCAAATCTGCCCACCATCCGGATGGTACGAGGAGGAGCGGCTGAGGCCAAGACCGAGGCTGCCCCTATATGAGGAGCTGAAGAACAGGGGCACAATGGACAACTTCCACGGCTATGGCTTCACCTGCAGCAGAAGGAGTGGCAAGCAGGAGCCCCAGGTGCCTAGCTTTGCTGAAACCATCCGTGTGACCTGGGGGAGGCACCTCGAGTCCTGACCCGACGTTGCGGCGGGGACTGCACAGATTTTACACGAAGATCACAATCACACTTCAACCCCTCACCAGCTACAGGACAGTCGACAAATCACATAACCCCTTGTGAATTCTGCTGTTGGTCCCTAAAATCATGAGGCTCCTGCCTCATGATTTTATGGACAACACAAGAGACTCAGAGTCCATAGAGTAAAATGAGTCAGAGAGAAATACATAAATGTCCGCAACAAGTAATATAATTCCCTCTGGTAACTTTATAACAACCTGGGAAATCAACTTCAAGTGCTTTCATCCCAACTGGAGGGCCACATGCGATCAGCAGGAGGCCGCCTATATTTACCAAAGAGAGTCCTGGAGTCCTTCCCACGGTCAGAGATGCACGTCTTTGAAGTAATACGCAACCTCTGTGTTACCACCAATACCAGAGAAATCAACCTTTCTTTGGTAGTCCTTAAATAAAAGTGACAGAACGTCAAGTGAAAAGAAAGCAGAAAGTGCCTCCTTCAGCCATTACCAATAAATCAGAAGCATCCCCTCTGCTCCCTCAGTTCAGTTAGTTTTGTTTTTTTTTCCCAGTGTTCCAAGATTCCTTGTTTATGCACCACACCCAGTGGGTTCAGCTAGTTTTTTTTTTAATTTTTTTTATTAAATTTTATTTTTTATAAACATATAGTATATTTTTATCCCCAGGGGTACAGGTCTGTGAATCGCCAGGTTTACACACTTCACAGCACTCACCATAGCACATACCCTCCCCAATGTCCATAACCCCACCCCCCTCTCCAAACCCCCCTCCCCCCATCAACCCTCAGTTTGTTTTGTGAGATTAAGAGTCACTTATGGTTTGTCTCCCTCCCAATCCCAAGCTAGTTTTAAACTTACAATCAGGGAGGCTACAACAGCCCTTCACATTATTATTTTAACTTCAAATTCATACCTTAGTGTCCATACTTTGTGATTCTCCATGGAATCACTCAAAGGTCCTGAAACATATGCCTTAGGTGGGCATTTGCTCCCCCTACAACACCCTATGCAGGACAGGAATTATCAACCACCCAGGTCCAGGGGCGCTACCGACAACTGAGAAAACAGCAGCACAGGAGGTGTACCCGATCTTGTAAGAGTGTAGGTGAGCCTCCTGTCTGTAACTTATGGGGTTAATGCCACACCCAGTGCCAAGTTCATTGATTTCACAAGCTTGGTCCCGATCTGCTAAGGTAGGGAATTAGAGAGTATAGAAATTGGGAGGACGGCTAGCAGCCAGCTGTCTATAAAGTGACAGCAATGGTGGAGAAAGGACCCCTACTTTCAGCAATATGGTCCATTTGTGCAAGAGTGACACAGGCCCATGGGACAGTTTGGGAGCAGCCCCCAGGGTAGCCCTAAATCACAGGACGGCTCAGGACTAACATGCAGAATGACCCCAAGTCACCAAGCAAACTGCCCCCAGTCCAATATACTTGGTACAATAAATACAGCAATTTTAAAAAGACACCAAACAAAATAGCCCAAATAAAGCCCTTACCTCAGAGAGGAGCATTTATTCAATTGTATAATATTTATACACATCAACACATATACAATTACACATATTGGCAGCCCTCACTTCTTCCAAAGTACTACTGGAAACCATACCAAATTCAGCATTATAACTTGGCATTGAATTACAGGCCAGATACTCTGCTTGAAATAAGTCATAAATAACTAAATATGTCTCATCAAAGCAAAGATACAACTTCAAAATTCTACCATCATTAAGACTATAATGTTATACCACAAGTACCATAAAATACACATAAAAACAAAATGCACATCGTATAGAATACCACCCAACATTAGCATAGCAATTGGCAATTTATGAAACACCTTCCACAGCACATCGGACCGTCCCCCTCAAAAGCACAGGGGGCGCTCCAGTGTGCCAAGCAGCACCCATGAAACATTCTCTGTCCTATTTTATGAATCTAGCAGGGAAATGGCTGGAGTCATTCCAGGCTGAAGTCATTAAAGGTGACAAATGAAATGGAAAATGCATAGCCATCTTCAGGGAAGAGTGCAAGAACTCCAACAGCTCAGTTTGGGGAACAGCAGGAACACCTGCTCTTAGTCTCTTAAGCAAGGGCTCAAACCATCTGTGCCTGTGCTGGCCGTGTCCAAACACTGGGCAGCTCAACCACAAGCCAAAACCATCCATCTGGAAGCCAGGACAGCTAAGACAGGAGGAAGTGCACCCCTGGAGACTTCTACCTATAGCTGAGCTCTCCTGCCATGACTTAGGGCCAATCCTAACTTTGAGAGTGAGCTCTGGGTTCCCACCAACGAAGAATTCAAGCCAGGTGAGGGGTCTTCAGGAAGGCCCTTCGAGACCTTTGAGAAGGGCTGATGGTCCCATCCCAGGAGCCCCGTCCAGCACAGCCTCTGCTTCATTATGGAGGGCAAAGGCGCTATGGGTGAAACGCTTTCTACCTTATCTATACCATCTGCCTGGAGTCATCCCCAAAGCTACCTGCAGCAGAACACAACTCTACCAAGGTTGGGGAAGGATGGAGTACTCCCTCCCCTGGCCCCCTACACTTCCCATCTTCAGACTCATCCGTCACCCAGATAAGCAGAGCAACAGTGATAAGTGCCACATAGGACCCACACCACCCACACCAGCAATCTCTCTCGGGCCAGACCCATCAGTCATGCTCCATGCAGGGCAAACCATGACATTCTGAAACCAAACAGAGACAAGACTGACACTCTAGAAGCTGCTTTAAACCCATGGGATGGAAGTGTGGGAACCACAGCATACCGCAGTATCTGTACTTTGATTAGTCAGCATGGAAGGCTTGGGTCTGCTGGTCCCCACCCTGAGTCTTGGGAGTCATTGTCTGGACTCCTTCAACTGTACCACGGTCGCATCTTAAAGCTCCTTATTATTTGAATTTCCCTTCGCGTATGACCGCACCAAGGACGTGGTGGTGCCAACTGTGAGGCCCCCGAGGGCCAGGAAATGGGTGGGTGGCTCTGTAGGACAGGTCTGCAGGCCATCCCAGCTCAGCAGTAAACCACACAGCGAGAGTACATCCTCTGCAGAACCGAGGCACAACCCACCCCCCGAGCACCAGAAGCAGTCATGAGGGTGAGCTTTCACCAGCATGTGCTCTTCCTTCCCAGGGGCTTCATACACAGAGAGACAGCCCCTGATGCCCCATCTGCGGGGAAGGGGCGGGGGGCAGGCGGGCCAATTTATGCCACCCGGGACCGGTCTAGTGCCCATCTACCCCTGACCTTACAATCCCCCTCAGGGAATCACAGCACAGTTTCTCCTCCTTAATACCCCCATTATTTCCTTCACAACAGAGCCACTCTGTCCAAGAAAAATACTAATTAAAAAAATCCCTAAGGTAGAGAGAAAACATATACTTCAGCTTTCTCTCAAGAATGCCTTCTCAGAGACTTCTGAAATAGCCTCAGCACCTTGGAGGATGGATTTGATTTCTCTTATCAGAAAGGACTGAGCTGGTGATCCTTACCCACGGGCGAGGCTGAGGGCTAGCGCTATCACTGACACATGCTGACCAAGGTTAGTTCTCTTCCAGGGAAATATTTGCCCCCAGCACTACATTCCGCTCTGTGGGGAACAGGTTTTCCAACCAAGGGTTCGCCAGGACCGTCTGTGGACGAAGTCCATTTCTGCCCATCAGAACCCACTCCCCGGAGGGGCTCACGCTCAGCTACATCATCCCGTCGGTGGCTTTGGGCTTCAGCATGACCTTTACCAGGGAGATCTCATCCCAGAAATTAGAGCTTTAGATGGGGAGCCCGAATCCTCCACCGGAAGGAAGGGGAATGTGTGCTGAGATTTACTCTTCTTGTTTGAAGGACAAGGTGTCTCAACTACAGCTAACCTAACACTGAGAGGCGACCACATGGGGGACAGTGACAAGCATCCCCCACCAGCCTCATGACGACACTAGGGAACACCCCAAGTTCCCTAGTCCAGATGGAACCCATTAATTGAATTTCCGAAGAAAAACTAACTCTTTATCAAATAATACCATTTAAAGAGAATGATAATCCCCACAGCCTTAAATGTAAATCTGATAATACACAATGTAAATAATAAAATGCAAAAATCCAATTTCCAGGTAGTGAACTTTCAAATACTCCCCTGTTTCCATTATTCTAGCTTTCAATCTAAATGCTTCAATGCCACTGTAGGCACATCAGGCCCCCAGAACAAGGCTATTATACACTTGTTCCTCACTTGAAATATGAGCCCAGAATTATTTACTCAGTGCACTGTGCATGTCAGCTAACAAAAGCACTGCATAAAGGATTTGACAAATGCACAGGGAAAGTGCAGGCCCACCCCATGCATATTCCCCCAAACCAAACCATAAAGATATAACAGGATGATGGAGAAGGGGAAACTGTCCACCCTTCCTTATGATACCGCCTGTCACCTCAGGAAATGGACAGGCTGTCAGGTGAGGGCTTTGTAATCACTTAATCCTAAGACACTGAGCACTCTTCCTATGAAGGAATGTAAATCCAGACACTGAATTCCACTCCCTCCGAAAAAGGGCCAGAAGAAAAACAAAATTAGACTCCATGTCCATCAAGACCACTGAAAAGAGACTGCTGATGAGGAGACATGTCAGAGAAATAATAACTTTCCGTTGGGAAATTTAAATAATCAGCTGGGTCTGAAAAATTGCACATTCTGGGTTTCAGAGCAATTTCTCAGCATGCTTTTTATAAGCCCTCCAGGCTGTTACTACATTAGGTTCAGCCCCAAAATTCCTGCAGTGGTTTGCAGATTCTATCTCTACAACAATTCAAGTATCAGAGGAAACTTCAGATTGTTGCCTATAAACCTTCTGAAGGACACTGTATAGGTATGAATTGGTCAGAGTCATGAAAAAGCATGTTGGCCTTAGAACCTGGACTGTTCTAAGGTGTCCGAATCCAGCTGTCCGACACGGTGACACCAGCCACATGCGGCTACCGAGCCCTTGAGAGGGGGTGAGTCAGAAAGGAGATGCGCTATTGTGAAATAAACACCAGGCTTCAAAAGAAGCTGGGAAAAAAGAATGTAAAATATCTCATTAACATGGTTTGTAGAGGCTAATGCTGGCATACCGATATTTTTGATATAGTGGGTTAAATAAGATACAGTATTAAAGCTAATTTCATCTGCTGCTTTTTACCTTTTGTAATGTGACTGCTAGAAAATTTCACATTACACATGTGGCTCACATTCTTTCTACGGACAGTGCTGTTTTGGAGTATGAGATTAAGAATTCAAGCCATCAAAAGACTTTATTTGAACACATGTTAATCCATTAGCTTTCTGTAAATGTTTTTGAGACATGTAAGCGCAGATGTCCAGGGGAAAAAAATTCTGTATTCAGTCTGTCTCCATGGCCACAAATCTGGAGCCCCACAAACATCTGGGCCTGATTTTAACACTCAATCCAGAGAGAAGGAGACTCAGTTGGTAGGGAGAGGCTACCTATATAAGAAAACTTCGAACAAAATACAGCACCGGCATTTCCCTGTGGGTAACTGTGTACATGCTTTCCAGAATGTTCATTTCATCATGCGAATCAAGAACAATTCAAACATAAGCAAGAACCCAAGGACCCCACCTCCCCAAATACAAGGCAGGTACAAGCCATGTCACACTGAGCAATGACACAAGATTACCCCCTGAAAGCCTCTTCCTGCACTGAGCCCCCCAAAGCAGGGCTGACATGCACCACCATTTTAGCAACAGAAGAGATAGAATCTTCCTGTCCCCATCCCTTCCCCCATCAGCTCCTCTTTCTACGTATGTTCTTTATGCTCAGCTATGAAATTCTCCCACTGACTTGCATCTTTATACATGCATTTTTTTTTTTTACATTATGGTAAAAGATAGCACAAAATATTTTAATTTCCCCTCGGTCCGGGCAGCTGGTGAAGAGAAAATAATGTGAACTTTGAGGCAATCAGAACTGAATTCTAATCCCAGCTCACACCTTGGTTTCCTGCTCTGTGGAATGACACTCCTGGAAACAGTCCCACAAAAATGCACAGCCCAAAGCAAATGCGGAAGTCTGCCTGGGTTCAGATCCCAGCTCCCACCCACCAGCTGTGTGATAAGCTGCTCAACTTCTCTAGGCCTCATTTTCTCCATCTGCAAAATGCAGGTAATCGTAGTACTTATTTCACTAAGTAATTCATGGGTTGAATTCATTGTTTTTGTACAAAATTATTTTTCTAAAGAATTACCTTTTACGGGGCACCTGGGTGGCTCAGTAGGTTGAAGCCTCTGCTTTCAGCTCAGGTCATGATCCCAGGGTCCTGGGATCGAACCCCACATCCGGCTCTCTGCTCAGCATGGAGCCTGTTTCCTCCTCTCTCTGTCTGCCTCTCTGCCTACTTGTGATCTGTGTCTGTCAGATAAATAAATAAAATCTTTAAAAAAAAAAAAAGAATTACCTTTTAAGTGAATTAATGAGCAGAATAATGCCAGGCTCATAAATAAAACAGCTCCAACCACTGTCAGGTTAAGACCAATATCCTAGCATGGTCTCACACCTCTGCCTCTCCCTGCCCCTCCAACCTTATCTCAACCTGGTCTCCTCATGACCCCCACCGGCCCTCAACTGCTTCCTTTCAGTTCCCCATTTGCTCCAAGCACCTTAGGACTACAGGCCACTATACCTGCTGTTCCCTCTGCTGGAATACTCTTCCTCCCTCTCCACTTGGCCTGGTCCAGCCGCTCGTCCTACCAGCACAGATCTGACAAGATTCTCCAGTCTTCTGCTCCCATAATCCTTTATCCTTCTCTGCAGGCTGGGAATGGCCTTCCAGGAAAGGTTTCCTCTACCCCACCAACTTTTCCAGGCCTTTTGTGGTTTAGACCAATACTGCTCAACCCTGGCATCAGCAACATCTGGGAACCTTTGACAAGCCGACGCAAGGTTGCACCCAGACCAATCACATCAGGGCCTCTGGGCCAGGCCCACAGTTCAGTGTTTGGGCAAGTTCCCCAAGGATTTCCACATGTAACCCAAGTTGGGAACCACTGGGTCAACACAAGAACACAGCTGCAGTATTTTATGGGCCCAGCACAGTTCCGGTGTGCAACTCTGCTAGCTGCAATATTTTAAAGGATGGTTTCAATCTTCCAATAGGATTTTAAAAATCATCTATCAACTGCAAAGAGCACACATTTTTTTTAAATCTAAATTAATCCAATTAGAGTATAAGAATACATATATTACAAAACACCTCCGCCTTATCTGGGATTTTTCAATTAGCATTTTATTCAATCTGGGTAGCCCATGACACCAACCAACTGGAAGCTCCGGAAGGTCAGAGACTTCGTCTCGCTGTCTGTGATGTCACCGGCATAGGGAAGCGTGCCCAGCATACACAGTGCTGCACACACACCTGTGATGAGGGGCGCAGTCCTCCACGCACCAGACTGCAGGTGACGGGAACACAGGCCAGAGAGCGCACCCAGCACACAGACAGGCACCGGATGGCTTAGCAGCCCTTGCTCCTTTGAACAAATGAACTCCCCCAGACAGCCCCGTGGCTTTTCCTCTCTGGGCCTGGCATGCTGCTTGTCCTCTCCCTGGGGAAGACAGCCCCCCACCTGCGTTTGAAGCCATTCATCTGCGGCTTATGAAATACTGCGGTAACCTTTGAGATGCAAAGAGGTTTAGAAATGCAAATGACTGTCAATATGAATATTAATAGCAGTGTTATTAATAACTGAAGTTGTCTGCCAGACACTTGACTCTTGATTAAAGGAAGTGGAAGAGCTCAAGCCAAGCCAGAAACCTCTTAGCTCAGAGCCGGAGCCGAAGGATCTGTGCTGGATCCCTGGTCCCCATGGGGACAGAGGCTATTCTGAATGCCTGACTAGAGAAGTTTACAGAAAGTCAGGGGGTGCTGCTCCTCCCACGACTACTTCCCTGTGTTTTCTGTTCACCAGGTATGAGTTCCATGGGCAGAGCTCGGCCAGGCTCGCTCTTCTGCCCAGAGACCAGAACAGTGTCTGGCCTGCATATGGTGCTCCAGCCACGTGTCCGGATCAAGGAGAAAACAAATGAGTCCATGAGAGAAGGGCACAAGGGGGGAAGGAGGCATGTGGGGCTGAACACTAGAAAGTACAGACAGGGCAACTCAAACCCAAAGCTCACGCGGGCTCTGCCTACTCCACAAAGAACAAAAAAATAGAACTTCTTCTTTGGGTAAAATCACCAATCCAGAACTGTTCCACAAGCTGTTAATTCACCTAAAATACTTTTTTTAAAAGCACTGTGGTCGCTGTCACTACAAATATTTGAGACACCAGCTGTCCTAACAAACAAGCAGCCTGTCTATACCCAAGTCTTCGTAACTTCATGATTCAAATACATCCGCATTATGTTCTGCTTCTTAAGTCATGAATGTACTTTTCAGCATTAGAAATTATCCCTTTCACATCTTTAAACATTGTGGTTTCTGTCTGACTAATGCTATCTTTAATTATACATCATTGAGTATTTTACTGTGATCTAATGGGGTCTATTACTCATCAGAATGGGCCCAGTCAGTAATCATATTCCCCAGAGCCAACTACTCAACCCCTTCTTCCATTTTTCAAACATACCAGCCTGCACATGCAAATTTATACCCAGACTGAGTCACAGCATTTTACCAATTTGTCCAAAAGACAAAACTATCCTTGAAGGAACTCACTATGCTGGCTTCCTAGTGAGGTCTGGCACAGCAATGCTATGACCACTGAGGGCACTCCAACCTTGCCTTGGGTACAGCCACACCCCACTGCCCACCCTGAGCACACGCCACACGGGGCATGAACAGAAGGGAAGTGGGTCCTTGGGAAGGGAAGCCATGTGCCCAAGTCCTGCAGCGAACAGGTGGCAGACCCAGGATCCCACCCTCCGTGACCACACACGGCCGGAGGCCAGAAGAAGAACATGACCAGATCTGGGTGGGCCACACAACATGCTGGGGTGCTTCGGTACCCTGACTCCCACAGTCACCAGCCATAACCCATCCGTTATATAATATATGTGGAAGGGCCGAGCAATCTTTTTTTTTTTTTAAGATTTTATTTATTTATTTGAGAGAGAGAGAGATAGTGAGAGAGTACAAGCAGGGAGGAGAAGGAGAAGCAGGCTACTTGCTGAGCAAGGAGCCTGACATTGGGCTCGATCCCAGGACCCTGGGATCATGACCTGAACCTAAGGCAGACACCTAACTGACTGAGCCACCCAGGTGCCCCGGGCCAAGCAATCTTAAACAAACCTACAGATCAGCAGACGTCAGCTAGTCCCCAAACTCTCATTCAAAGGGATGAATTGCCAGTCAAATTAATTATCTTAAATACACAATCTACTAAAAGTATAAATGTATACATATATCTTCTATATATTAATGTATATGTATATAAGTAAACATATTTATGTCTATTGACGTGTTTTAGTTATTGAGTGAAAAATGAACAGGTCAGGCTCAAGCTCCAGACATTTTACATAAACAGCTGGTGATTAACTTCTGCATACTTACAAGACAGACTCAAACTACTAAACCAAGTGCCCTAAGACCCAGAAGCTGAAAACATATAACTAGACAGGTCACTGGATGGACAATTAACAAATAAATCATTTTGAAAGAACTGGAGTCAATGACGAGCTAGGAGACCTTGATGTGTCCCTCTGAATAATTGACGAGGCATCTTTTCTTGGACCATTTGTAAGACTATGTTTAGAATCCCATTTAGTGCTGCAAGATAATTCACACAAGTGCTGGCTTCTTATCGCACCCGTTGACCAAGCAGCAGATGGAAAACAATAAATACGCACACAGATCTAGTGTGTGCACCCCATGCCAACAGCACACTGAAAAGCAACAATTCAGAAACGCCCTTCCCTCGGCCCTGGTGGCAGCGAGGCGGATTGCCAACGTGCAGAGGCAAACCCGGTCTTAGGGCTGTTCCAGGTTGCGCAGAGACACTCACAGTGTGCGGCACTGTCTCCCTATATTCATTTCCTTCTAACAACATCCCACCAGCCACTGGCAGTTGTGGTTCCAAGAAACAGGCATCCTGACCATTTCTCCCCGGCACCTCTAAAAAGGTGGCTCCCAACACCTCTCTCCTTTGGAGAAAGAGAAAGCCCATCTGTGACTCGCTCCAGGCTCATGGGGGCTGGGGTGTAGGGGAGAAAGAGCAGAGACAGGGACAGGGAGAGCTTGTCTGGACCAGAGCGAGGGAGGGAAGAGCTTTTGCTGAGGAGAAAGCCCCAGAGACCCCTGAGTTGAAGGGGAGGCCCCAGAAAAGGCACCAAGAGGAGAGGTGACAGAGTATTAACCACCAGCAGGGCTAACAGGACTTTGAGAACAGAGTGCAAGGTAGGGGGCAGCCAGGGCAGAGGGCTCTCCAGAACGGGAAACATGGAAGAAGGACAACATCATGTGACCCTCAAAAGGCCACAGCAAACCTCCTGTGGAGCCACCCATGGCTTGGCCAGGACTCTGGCAGGGGTCACAGGCTACGCACACAGCAGGGCCCATCTCCTGCCCCACAGCCACCAACTCCTCAGGGAGCGCATGGCCTCTGGGTCCCCCTTCCCGAGGGCTGGTGGCTGTGGGAGTGTCTGGGTGGTGGTGGTGGGCAGGGGAGAAGTGGCAGCTAAGAAGGAGACCACTTTACCTTGAACACCCTAAAATGTAGGACACCAGTAGGTGATCCAGAACTGGATGAAAGGAATAGCCAAAATTTTGAAAAGGCAGTGTTGCAAAAAAGATACGCATATGTAGACTCTGTAGGATCCCCCAACCTGTGCCCCCACCTCCTTCCTTAGGGTCCCAGCCCAAGGGTGTTGGGCATTCATCCAGTCTACTACTTATTAATATGAAAACTCAAGGCTGAAGAATGATAACAGTAACGACACTTACTAAAGGCCTACTATACAGCTAGTACTTGTCTCCAAACATCTGAGGTAGAACCCATTCAGCTTATAGTCCTTTGAGATACTGGATGCTCTTCTTGGTCCCCACCTTCCAGATGAGAACACTGTAGCCCAGCAGTCACATTACATACCCAATGGCTGGCCCACAGCATGCTGTCAGGATACATGGAGAGGGGCACCTGAGCCCAGACACTCAGGCCCCACGGCTCCAGGCCTGCCCATGGCCCTATACAGCCCTCCACAGCTCATCTGTTCTTTCCTGTTTTATTCCTTCAGAAGCCTTGTCATCTGCCACCACACTCCCGAGCACAGAAGAACCAACTAACCAATACCAGCCCTGCTATAAAGACCGGCTCCTACACAGGGAGGTCAGACTCAATGCAAAGCATGGTCCTGACCTGGATGAACTTACAGTGAACGCTGATGAACACTTGCATGGGTGTAAAAGGCTAAAGACCTAAAAAATGACCAGAGAATAAATTCTAGAGAAGAGCTTTAGACATGCAATGAGAACGTAGACAAATGTCACTTGGAGAAGTGCCAATGGTCCCTCAGCAATGTGTGGTCAGCCCTGGGGAGATGAAGAAGAGTAGGTATAGGACAGCCCTGGGACAGCACTGTAGGGTGGAGGTTGCCTACGGAAGCACACACAGACCATGTGATGACAGGCTTCTCTATGGTGTCCCAAGGACAAGGATGAAGGAAGAGGGTCCCTGTCCTCTAGGGATGGACCACCTTTGATTAATGGCAAAGAAGGTACTGGGTCGTATAGAGCAAATGGCAGGGAGGACCTCACTGCAGGACAAGGGAGCAGCTGTGGGCCATGCAGAAACAAGACCACAGGACCTAGAACCTGGCCCAAAGGAAGAATCAAGGGAGATGTGACAACAACCAAAAAGCATTTTGGGACAATCATTTGGGCCATGGGCACAGGTGGACTGGGGAGAGCAACAGCAGCCCAGCAGGGAGTGTGGCCATCAGGGTCCTGGCCCGGTATCCCAGGAACTGGGTTTGGTGCTGTCTGAGAAGCAGAAAGGAAGATGTTAACTGTCCCTTCTGAGAATGTACCGATAAAAGTTGGTGACACAGACATAGCTGATGAAGGAAAATCAAAAAGGTTCTTAACCCCTGTAAGATGTCAATATTAGGTCAGGCCCTCCCAGCACCATACTGTCATGAGCTTACCGAGAAAGCCCAGCTGTGATCCTGGAGACTGACCTGGGAGTCCCAGACCAGGAACTGGAGTGTGGAGTCCTCTGCCCTGAGACGGGCTGTGGCACCTGCCCACCCCAGAACATTTGAGCTCTGGTGACCAGGGTGGTGGGAGAGCCCGTTTCCACCATTTCTTTTACCCCTGTGTATCTCTCAGTCCTGTACCCTGTGGCACTTTCCTGCTGTGATCACACTTTGCCGAGTTCAGATACCAGTCTGGTGGCCGACTGGTTCAAATGGGCATGAAGACGACTCTGTCAGGTGGGTGCCACAAACTATGGAGGTCCATGAGGAGGGCCCACCTTGGACCCCCGCTCAACGAGCATGAGGACCCCAGAGACACGTCACTCTTGGCCCTCCCTGCCCCGCTGATAATCCAGCCCGAAACAAACCCCAAAGGCTAGTAAGTTGCTCATACTTGCTATGAGTTGAAAAAAAAAAAAATGTAAGCAATTTTTCCAAAAGTTGACTTCCGAGCATCAAATGCCCTTGTTTCTCATATTCACCTGACTCAGTCAACTACATCTTAGAAATGCACTGCCCAGGCCCCAGCAGCTCACACGCAGAGAAAACTAGGGGTGGAGAAGATAAATGTCAAGATGCTCTAGGAAAACAAAGTCTGCTTATTCTGCGACTGCAGGCAGCTTTTGTCCAAACCACAGTCGTCCATGCTTCATCTTCACCCTATTTACTTAATGAGGTTCTTTTTTTTTTTTAAGATTTTATTTATTTGACAGAGAGAGATCACAAGTAGGCAGAGAGGCAGGCAGAGAGAGGGGGGGAAGCAAGCTCCCTGCCGAGCAGAGAGCCCGATGCGGGGCTCGATCCCAGGACTCTGAGATCACGACCCGAGTTGAAGGCAGAGGCTTTAACCCACTGAGCCACCCAGGCGCCCCAACTTAATGAGGTTCTTTAATTCACTCACTTTTTATTTAAATTTGCTTCCAAATAAGACTTCTTGTAACTGCTATAATTCTTTTAATGGGCCCCTTGGCCTAACAGAGAGGTTCACTGAAAGAAACACAAACATCAACATAAAGCTAGGTACCACCTGGGACATCTTGCAGCCATCTCGGTGGGCCCCCACGTTTGGCTTCCCCATGTCCCCACCAGGAACACAAGCACCCCTGGGGCACTCTCCCCTGCTCTGCCTGCCAGGTCACCCCCCACCAGCCAGGATCCACCACCCCTCTCCAAGTCCCTGACACTCCACTGTAACACCCCCTCACCACATCTGTCAACATGACAATTGTCCCCTTGAAAGCTGAAAGGCTTGAAAATTCCTCAACCTGACAGAATGTTTCACACTTACATTTAGAAAGTGAAAGTGTTCCCAAATGACAGCCACCTTTCCCCACAGTTGCTGACAAGCCTCCACACATCCTTCACTCCGCGACAATCCACGATTACTTTGCGGATAAGGCCAAACACCAACTATTAGAAAAGAAACCTCAGCCCGGCCAAGTTCCAGAATGAAGGCTATACTCCATGTGGTGTACCCAGGGAAAAGGCAGCTCTTCGCCCATGGAAGGAAATGGGGCTTCTAAAAAAGGGACAAGCCCACAACAAAGGTCATATCTAAAACCTGCCTTCAGTGCACACCGTTGTCAGGAGACCGGAGAGACCACCCACCCCCTCCTCAGAGAAACCCCCTGTGCGGAAGCCCTCTCCTGCTGTTGGAAGCCAGTCCACCCCACTCTGCTCAGTGGCACCCAGCCCCCACAGCTGTGCCCGATGTGCTGGGAACCCATGGGGGCACCTGGGGTCGGCCAGGGCTGTAGGAAGTCATGGGAAACCCATCTGATTCCAAGATTGAGGAGAAAACCCCCACAGTTTTATATGAACATCAGAGGAAGCATATTTTAGAATAACATTCATGTGAATTTTTAAGAAGATAATACAAGACCTCAAATAAATACCTGCTACTAGAAAGAATGCAGCAAGAGAGGTATGGGTGGGAAGGGGGCAGCTAGCAAAGAAATGGGGATACACAGGTTACCCAGTCTGAAGGTACCAGAGTACCTCCAGAGGGGACTTGGAACATGGTGATGATTGAGCACAATAGGCAGGAAATCACCACCCAGCAGGCAGCGGCATTCAGCATTCCCGTGTAAGGGCAGCAGTGGGGTGGGGATCAGGGAGGACAGGTGGGAGATCAGAACAAGAGCTCAGAGGTGCCCTTAGGAAACACATCTGAGAAACCCCAGGAACCTGAGAAAGACCAGGGCCCAGGAGGCAGAGGTGACAAGGCAGAGAAATTTCCCCATGCGGCTTTTCCAGGTAAGAGCCAGGGAGGTCCGTGTGTGCCATCTCAGGAGTCTTGAAGACAGAAGCTGCCAGCCCACGACACAAGGCTGCCTCTCAGGGTGGCGTGACCTTGCTGGATGTGCCCCACAGGGCACAGCCAGGAAGGTTCCCTGCTGTGGACACCAGACATGTCTGTTCATTCCAAAGTAAAACCACTGTCAACTAGAACGCCATGTGATGGTGGGACAACCAGAAAGATGTCCTCATTCACCAGGCACTAACTCTGCACAGAAGGATGCCCTCGTCCTCAGCATGAGCAGAGCCGACAGCCCAGTGAGCACCATACAGCGGCCGGGCAGGCAAAGAAGGAGGTGAGCTCCCAGACTTGCTGAGCCAGGTGTGTTCCGCTAGGCGGCCATGGGCCACTCTGAACCCTCCTCTCTCTCTAGGCCCAACCTCCCATGGATGTCTTCAGGAATCCTTTTCCCCTGAGCCTAGCAAAGGAGCATTTTGCTGTCTCTGGAGAGAATATGACTTAGAAGCCTAACCCTCCTCCCAAGATTCATGGGTATCCTCAAGGGCTGCCCACATTCCCAGGACAGGCACCCTGAATCCACGGCAGAGTTCTGTCTGCACCTGTAAAGAACGTGCCAGGCTGCAGACTGGAGGTCTCTGCAGCCTGGGATCAGCTCCACACCTGGCCCCAAACACTTGGGAAGGAAGGCAAGTGCCAAAAGCCTGCCAGGCACTCAGGTCCCTCCTTTGGGCCATTCTCAGTGTTGGGAGAACCCATTAATCACTAAGAAAGCAAGAGGAAGGGGAACAGAGACAACATGGCTAACTGTTGCCTCTGGGAAGCCATACTATCCAAACTTTAAAGGGACAACAAAGCAGAAACTGTCAGGAAAACACGCAGCCCACTGAATGGAACAGTGAAGAAAGAATACTGAAAACAGCTTGAGGAAATAAAAATGGAATCAGAAAATGCACGGAAGACACAAAAGACAGGATTCACAGGGGTTTGGGCTTAGTGGATTGGGGATGGGGACAGCCATCTTTTCACCCAGATGAAGTCATCTGGGACACTGTGTAGACCGAGCCCTTCCATGTAGACATGCAAGCTGCACACACCAGCCCAGAAGGCCCCCAGTGCCCCAGGTGTCCTCTGGGCATCTGAAGTCCCCTCAGCCCTCAGGACCACCCACAGAAGGCCTGGCTGTCAGGGGTACTTTAGGGGTTCTTCAGTTCCTAAAAGCCCCAGACGGACAGCCCAGGCTGTGTCAAAGCCCATGAGCTTGTTACAGGAAGTAAAGCAGTAGTTGGAAAACTGGTACAGAAGGGGCCAGACTGTGGGCGCTGGGTGTTAGAGCTGTCGCACTGATTAGCTGGGAGACACGCAGGAAATGCTGCAGGTAATATCAACCACACTTCACAGGCTGGCTATTAACCCCATGTAGAATACACATGACTTTGGCTGAAAGGAACAAGAAAGAAAATTTGATGTCCTATAACATTTAAATTAGAAAAGAAAGTTTGCAATTTGCAAGAAATTGCTGAAGCTTGGAGGAAACGGAAGAACATCAGTATGTAAAAGGACCCTGAATGGAATGACGGTTCACAAGGAACACATGAAATAGGGGGTCAGTGGCTGATCCTGGGACAGAGTGTCATACATATTGGCTCGGGGCCCTCAGAGAGGATGCCACAGCTTCACTGGAAGGACAGCAGGAGGGAGGCCTGCCCCGACTTTAAACGGAAAACCTTCCACCAGCCTGTACTCTTCACCTCGGCCTTGTCATCTGAGTTTCAACATTTTACCGGTCACTCTCTCGGGTCGATAAAGCCTTGCATGTCTTCAGAGCAGCCATGTTGGAGACCAACAGCCTCCACCACCTGTGAATGCACATCACATACGTCCTACACCTACGGTGCTGCCTCTGCTGCCTGGGCCCTCGTGCACACAGCTCTGGGGGACACAGGCCCAGGAAGGGGCACACTGTCTCCGGTGAAGGGCTGATGGCAGAGCTGAACAGTCCGTTGTCAAACAGGCTGCTGCTGTTTGCAGCTGAGTTTTCCCTGTGAGGCTTGACCACAGAGGTACAAATCCTCCTCAGGATCTAAGGTCTGCCACCTCATTTAAGACATGGGGTGGGGGGCAACAACTTAACTCCAGGAAAACCATCACAGAGCCTACGATGAAGCTTAGTTTGTCAGAGGGTGACTCCAGCTAAATTTCCAAATTCACAAGAACCACACATTCCAAGTGTGGCTCTCGAAGGCATCTCCCTCTCCTACTGCACATCTTCAGACAACAAAGTTGGTGCAGACAATCACGATGCGTGACACAACTGACCCACGGGCACCACGAAGTTGGCAGATGAAGGCAAGTCACACAGGTTATCTGTTTTTGGGTTACGTATCTTCTCCACAGCTGTGTGCCTGCGTCCTTCCTGACGCTCCTCATGCTTCCTCGTACACAAGCACATCTGGCTTTAGTCACCTTTCGTCCTGCTTGGGAAGGGGAAGTAGGTGTATTTTTTTTTTTTTAAGATTTTATTTATTTACTTGACAGAGAGAGAGATCACAAGTAGGCAGAGAGGCAGGCGGGGGGGGGGGGAGCAGGATCCCTGCTGAGCAGAGAGCCTGATGCAGGGCTTGACCCCAGGACCCTGAGATCATGACCTGAGCTGAAGGCAGAGGCTTAACCCACTGAGCCACCCAGGTGTCCCGGTGCAATTTTTAAGTCATGCAGAATTCAAAGTATGATGATAAAGAGATAAGGAATCCAACGGCTTATCCATAAACAGTAAATATTTCTCAACACAGAAATTTCGAACCCATCAGGGATAAATAAGGTGGCAGGGCTGCGATGTTATGTGCAGAACAAATGAAGCCTTGGGCGTTTGACTGTCAGAGAAGGCACGGTAGCTCTTGTTGCCAGAACTCCAGATCTCTTTTGAATGTGAGCTTGGTGCTCCATTCGCTGGCAAAGTAATAAGCAAATTTTGTGCCACTTTCTAAAGGCCAATATAATTTTCACCCCAAGTGTTACTGCACATAATAGGTGCTCAAGTAAGTAAGGTGTTCGCTTCTGCTTCACTGAAGAGAATGCACACTGTCCTATCTCTTAAACTGCCACGTTAGAGGCTGGCCGTGAACCCCTAATGCTCCCGAAAGCCTTCTGTCTGAGCATTGCAGAGAACATGCTCTGGGCTCTAGAACGTTTATATCCACTCCTGGTGCCGCTCCTGTGTTCTTAAAGTCTCTCACCACTTCTATTGACCTGAATTCCTGCAGCAAATCCTAATTCACTTAAACTCATACAAATTCACATTAGCATTATGCACACATTCCATTAAGCAGAAATGCAAATATCATAATATCTTCATGTTTGCAGATAACCATCGCATCCGTTAACAACGTAAACACGTGTGCCAGATGAGAGAAACGAGCCACCAAAGCAACTCCTCTCGGATGCTCTTTCAGGTCTCCCGAAGAACAACTGCATCTCTAAATACCCACACGCCATCGAGGGCCAAAAAAGGCAGCCATCTGTGAGTAGAATTCAAATAGTGCTGCTACTTTATATGCTTTTTTATTCTAACCTCCACTCAGCAGGAAAAGGGAGCCCCATGGTATAGTGTGCTAGCACAATGTTTAAACCATTCACTGCTGCCCACACCTTCCGGTTGACACCTTATTCTTTTAAGGTTAATTAGAATTCCAGTAGGATACCCATTGAGCATGCATTTCTAATTCACCAAATATGAAGATCTTCCAAGCAAGGCAAATCTGATAAAAACTGACCTTGGCCTTTGCAAGTGGTGCCATAAAGAGCATTTCCCCCTACCTGAATCCTTGCTGATGTTTTATTTCAAATATGTACCTCGGAAAAGAGCGTGTTAACTGCGAAAAATAGAGATTAAATACAGATTGAAATGAAATACACACTTGAAACAACTGCATAATTGAGACCCGATTTCGTCATGCTCCAGCAAGCAAACGGGCTCTCAAAAGCCGGAACGAAGGAACAATTGGATATAATTCTGCTCAGCTCAACCTCACTGAGCAGCCTAATTCCAGGCAGTTGTAGACAAGCTATTGTGTCCTCCAGATGAAGGAGGTGTGCTTCGCTTTCAGGAGAGCCAACCAGCCATCCCCACAACTGGGTGGAATTATTCTCCCCTACTGCCTCTTCTTAAAACAGATTATAATTTGGATTTTTTTTTCACTTTAATGAAGCCTGTGAGAATAGGGAACACTACCTGTGATAACAAAGATAAAATTCAGAAACAATTTAAAAGGTGAAATAAACAGATTCGAGCCCTTGACTTAGACGCCCATCAATGCGCAACAATCCAGTCACGGTGACACAGGCCAACTTGGAATCTAAAGGCAAAGCACATGTGCTCACGTGCACATGAACACACTCACACACTCACACACACACACACACAGGACACCAAATAAATGAATCTACTAGCAGGAAGGTGTGCCACACTTGTGATACAAAATTTGGAGATTTTTGTATTGGTAACAGGCACTGAAATGACAGCTAATTACGTGTGCTAGGCACTGCAGGTACACAGTCTCACTTATCTGATAAAGCAGATAGGCTCCTTCTCACTAATAAGAAGGCTTCGAGAAGCTAAACCTTTGCCCAGAGGCACGTAGTGAGGAAGTAAGGAACTCAGGATAAATCCACCTGGGCCCTACCCCTGCCCTCCTTCTGCACAGGACTCCACGAAGCCCAAGACCCTCCCAGTCTGCAGCCAAGGCCCAAGGCAGGCAGCGGGCCTGAGTCCCTGGATGGGAGGCTGATCCTATGTGCCAAGTCCCTGGCTGAGCTGTGGCTGGTCCAGGTATCAATCCGGCACGCAGTTCTGGCCCCTAAGGCGAGAAGGGACGTGTGAGGGTGGTCTAGAGCAAACATAAGGAAAAGAAACCCTCCTTTCTGTTATTAAGTTATTAAGGATAGGATGCCATCATGACCCATCCCAATTTCAAATGTACCGTTCATGTCGTTTACGTAGAGCTGCCCGTGACGGGCCGCTGAAGCCACAATTGATAGGATGCTCTTTCCTTGGGACCACACACCCCTCTGCACGGTTCCTGCTAACTACCCATAGGGCTCACAGCCTGGGCTAACAAGATGGCAGCCGCTGTGGCCAGGGAGCAGAGGGATCTAGGAAGTGAGTGCTACTTAAGTTCGGGGCCTTGGTCTCTCATTACCTGGGATTGTTATAGAGCGAGAGGCCTCCTCTAACTATGAAGTTGGTAGCCTGTCCGACCAAAGTTCACCTTTCAAGTACCCCCCTATTCACTGTGTGTCTCTGAGCGAGGAAACCTTGGTGCCTCCACTTCCCCATCTCTCCAAGACTTAGGAAGGAACAGGTGGGAAGAACTTCCATCAGCTGACCCAAGCCCTGGCCACACAGGCTTTCAGCGAACACCTGACCCACAGTGGTCTCTTAGTGAAAAGTAACTTTAGATTAGTCACCAAATGGCCACAACCTGAAACACAACATTGCTGTAAGTCTCAGAGGTGCCGTTTCCACACCCAGGGGCCTTCTGAAAACAGGTCCAAAAAGGACTTCACTGTGACTCATCTGTCATGTCTCCAAAGGCTGGTGTCTGCCCTTGTCATCATGGAGACCACAAGTCAACCACTTGTCTGCTGTCCTTGTGAGCTGTCTGGCTTTTCTGTGAGGGCCTCTAGGCACTGGGCCATTTCCTCTACAGTCCTTATTACATTCCAGACCAAACAACGAAACCCCAATGATGGAGCCCAGCAGAATAGAACAGAAAGGGCAGGGGAATGGAGCCTGAGAACATATCCAGAGCCCAACACTTCCTGGCTCTCTATTTGACCATTTTGCCCATAGAGCGATCCCTTGTGGTTAATTATGCCACTCACCTCATGGGATTATGGTGAGCTTTCTATAAGCAACATATGCCAAAGCAACCAGCACATGGTAGGCACTCAGTAACTGTTCACACAAAAAATTCTCCAGCATAAGCTGCCCAACTGTTGACGACTGAAGAATATGCACTGATTTGCTTCCAGATACCACAGACTCTGTCTGAACTGGCCTCCCGAGAGGTGGCCAGCTGGACTGCTCAACTCCCCATCTCCTCCACACAATGGCTAAGGTCCTCATCCCCTTGGAAGGCCCAGCCTGGCCCACTGCTGTCCAAGCCTTCACACTTGCCCAGGGACGCCTGTGCTTACTTGGAATTCACTGGCTCGACTTCCTACCATGTTTATGCAAATATACTGATAAATGGCAAACATAAACTTTAATGAAGTGTTACGTAAACAGAAGACGTTTAGTGCAAAAGAAATCACTCCTTGGAGAAAAATGGTGACCACTTAGGAAAGACTCATCAAAGACAGACCTCTTTAACATTGTCAAACTGGGAAGAAAAAAAAAAAAAAGACATACAACATTAAGTGGTAATTGTTTAAAATCTAGAAAGTGCTCCATTCAGAATTTCTTGTAAGTGTCTTTGTCCTCCGTTTGAAAGAAACAAATAGGAAATCATAAGGTGGCTATGGTTTAAGTCAACTTGGAACTCAAAGACAAGTTCCTAGCCTGGATCCAAAACATGGTAAACACATACATGTATGTAGTTATTAAATAAAACATTTAATAGATACCATTTGTATGAGTCTCCAGTTTATTACACTTTTCCCATTACAGGGTCCCAGTCACACTGGCTGAGAGATACAGTAGAGATTTCCAGTTGAAACATATACCAAAGTACTTCAAGGTACACGTTCCAGACAAACCAGCTCTAATGCTTACATGTTGTATCATCAAAAGCATTATCCAAATTTTCTACTGTTCTTTAATTTGTAAAAATGCCCATCCTCTTCACCTTCATAGAGTCATGGATGGACACCACTCCAGTGAGCTCAGGAATCTCCTGAGAGCAGCCCGGTTTCCAACCCCTTAATGTCAGCTCCGAAAAGAGAACCCAGGCTGGTCCAGTTCACCTGGAATGACTGGCACAGGGTAGGTCCACAGTAAATTCTGTGTATGCCCAAATATAAGGCAAGAGGTTTCCCACGGAAAAAAAAAATCACTCAAAAAATTAGAATTGTCTTACATTAGAGTTCTTATGAAAGCATATTTAAAAGTACTCTTGAAATTACTCAATTTGGAACTACAAAGCCCTTTTAAAAAAAAACAAAAAACATATTGCCCCAAAACACCTCAACCAATGCCAGTAGGGGGCCTTGCAGGGGTCACCTCACACAACTGTCAAAACAAAACAAAAACAAGTTAGGCTGAGAAACTTAGCACACATTTAGCACCTGAAATGGTTGGACGCTTCTGTTAAAACAGGACTTTTTAAAAGATCACTTTCAGAAGCAACACGTAACAGTAAGTATTTCCCAACAGGCAAACAAAGAAACCAACAGTCCTAACCTTAGACAGTAGGTACCAATAACTTGGTATAAAATTTCCAAGGGCAGCATAATTAACTGATTCAGAAAGTGCCTCATCTCAAATGGCTCAGGTGAAAGCAGAGCTGAGAGGTTCTGCTCACCAGGCTGGAGGATTCCAAGTAGCTCTGCTGAGAACCAAAACCCTGAAGAAAAAGATGCCAGTGAAGAGTGTGGAAAAATTATTTCATGAACTCCATGCAGAACCCAAATAAGAATTCATCCGTTTTATACATGACACCTTTCCAATGTCTAACTGTGAGTAAATGCACAATCTAAGTAGATACTTGGTGATCTGCATACCTACAACCTTTACACATGCCTGTTGGCCAGAAAGGTTTGAGAAGCATCTCACTAGGAAAATCGGAGACAGTTTTTCATTAACAGTCAACCTGCTAGTAAGGCATATATGGTCTCTGCTGAATCATGACATGAGTGCCCACCTATTAAACAACATAGAACAACATCCAGCATTCAGCTTTGCTATGAGGAGTCAAAGCAATTCCAACAGACAGTAAAGTATCAAAAGCCTATTTGGAACTAATTTTCAGCTGAAGTCTTTGCCTGCCAAATTTATAGTGTTGCTTAAAGTGCAACACTCCATGCAGGACTTCTGGCTGCCCAAGAAGACTCCCACTGACTTACACATCAGTGAGTAAAAAGCTAGAAGATGTTATGATCCCCACCTCCACTCCTTTTGTCTTTCGGAAAATGATCAAATATTGATCAAAAATTGTATTTAATTCGGACTCTTCCTAGGACCCAAACTCAGTCCTCATGAGGTGGGCGTGTGAAGAAAGGAGTGAGGGTCACACTCAACACAACAAAAATAAACTGTGTTGCAAAGTTTCCCTGAAGCTCAAACTTCCATAAACAGTCTGATCGCTCCATATGCCTATAAAGTCCACCAATAATCTCAAGACCAGCCAACAAAAAATTAACTCCCTGTTCCTGTCATTGCAAAAAGGTTTCAGTTCAACCTCTTTGACAATTTTTTTTCTACGCCACAAATGGCACAGTTCTGGGAGCTGCCTCGGGTTATGGCCTTTCGAATTTCAGAGGTTACCTCCTCACCTCCGATCAAACACAATTCACATAAAATGCAGTAGGAGGACATCTGTAAATACATTCTCATCAAAATGTCCTAGGGTTTAACTACAAACATCATTCTACAAACCATTCAGTTCTCTGAGTATGGGGAGGTAACCCACTTATTCTGCAAATAAAGACCTTCGATTATAATACCTTAAATGAAATAGCAAGGACAGGAAGGAAAAGCTCGGAAATCAAGAACACGCACACTCATAACTGGATTTAATCACAACTAAAACCAAAGAAAAACTACTTAACTACCTTCCCTCCAGCAGCAATCCCAGGCATAAATATTCCATGACTATTCTTAACTGTCCATTATTCCCGATCCATAGGAAACACCCAGTTTGGCAAAGGAGGGCATTAATCTCTAAAGCTCAACACCAAGGATTTAACTTCCTAACCTCAAAAATATTGGTAGTACTAAGTAATTCAGATGGTTAGAATTGTCCCAGCTTCTCTGTATTACACGTATTGTAAGGATTTATGCATCAGCAGCTTCTTAAACAGTCCAAAGTAAAGAAAATACTTTTAGTTCTCTAAAATGAACGATAATTACAGTAGATCAATAATGGTTTTTTTTTTAACCCATAAGTGGGATTTTCTACATTTAAAGAAAATATACAACATGAGGACTTGCTTCTCACTTAAGCCAGCATCCCGCAAGCTTTCCTCCCCCTCCATAATAGTAATAGTAACAGAGGGTGTGAAGCCAGAGCTTCTGAAGAGCTTCTGAAACCAAATCACTGAAACCCCAAGATAAAGTATTTCACTAAAACAGAAACAGTGAAAGACACTGTACAATGTAGTTGCACCAAAAAACACAGATAATGTCCCACCTGGGAATGCAGCCCTGCCCAAGGGCCGGAAAGAGGTCTAGGGCTTCCTGACAGAACAAGCTCAAGAAGGCCCGGCCAAACATTCCTTCCCTCCTCTCACACGAAGTGTGTAACTCATGCTCTTCCAAACCCCAGTCACACAATTCCCTCTGCCCAACTCTCTCTTGCTAGACACGCAGGCAGGAGGCCCAGAGTCTCCCCAGAGGTCAGAACCCTGGAAACACTAAGCATTAACTTGACCCCAGGCCGGCGCGAATGTGCCGAGGGCTAGTCTGGGGGTCCAGCGGAAGAAGACTTTCTGGGTACAGACGGGGGCCGGCCAAGTCAAAAAGGTGGAGACACGGGCCCTGCCAGCAGAGGGACTGTAGAGACTAGCGGTCAGCTGGGGACAGGAAACTGTGTCCACCCTGGGGGAGGATGGGGTGTCACCACATATGAGCAGGTAGCAAGGTTCCACAGGACTGCATGCTGGCACGCAGCAAGTACAGGTGGTGCGAGAAGGGATTCCAGAGAGGAGGAGGGATGGGCGGCAGGTGCAGACAGGCATTTCAAGGGAAGGAGACAGGATTGTGGAGCGGGAGGTGGAGACACAGTGTCCAAGAGTTGGCAGGTGTGACTTGACGGGTTACACTCACGGAGTCCCTGGAGAAAAACTACTTGGAGAAAGAAGAGCAAGGCAAAAGCCGTTGTGGGGGGCCACCTCTGGTCTCCCTCGCCCTTCATCACTGCCCCCTACAGTCACCCGAGCACACCCCTTCCCCCCCCCAACACACAAACACGCTGTGTCGTTGCGCGGTGAAGCAGATACCCACCTTTGCCACGGGTGCACTCCTGCTGGTCGCCAGCTCCCGCAGGCTGGCGGTGGCGCTGCCGGTCGCCGCAGGGAGGAAGACTGGGGAGCCGGGGGCGCTGCCCGCCGCGCTGCCCCCGCCACCCGCGAGCGCGGAGGCCGCCCCCGAGCTGGGGCCCGGGCGAGCGGACGGGCTACCACCGGGGCTGGCGCCAGCGCGGGGCCGCTGGCGAATGCCGTCCAGCAGGCGCACCAGCAGGATGTTGGCGGGCAGCTCGTCCACGCCGCAGCCCACCAGGATGCGGCACTCGGGGCAGCGCAGTTCGTGGCGCGAGCACACGATGCTCTCCAGGCAGCGGCGGCAGAAAGTGTGCTGACACGGCAGCACCTTGGCCGTGGTGTCCAGGCGCTCCAGGCACACGGAGCACTCCAGCAGGTCCAGCAGCGACGACTCGTCCATGTCCTCGCCCGCCGCCGCGGCCGTGGCCGCCGCCCGCCGCCGCCGCCGCTCACCCGGCCTGTCGTCGTCGCCCTCGCTCTGCGCAGCGGCGGCGGCCGCCTTGGACGCGCACAGCCAGGACGCTCCGAGCAGCATGGGGGAGGCGCCGGCGGCGGCCGCGCGCAGCTGCCTAGGTCCCGGGGCCGAAGCGGGACCCGCCGCGGACAGCGGGCATCAGGGTCGCGCCAGAGCGGCCTCCGGGGAGCCGGGTTCCGCAGGCACTTCCTTCACCCCGCCTGGCTGCTCGAGGCTCCGGCAGCGGCAATGCCAAGGGGCGCGCTGACCGGCCGGCTTGGTGGGGACCGGAGTTCCGCGCCCCGCGAGCCAACTCCGGGCCAGCCGAGCCCACCCAGTCCTTCGGAGCACGGCGCCCGCGTGTGCGGGCTACACCTGTCCTCCCGTGTGTCCGCTCCGCCTCAGCGGGCGCTGCGCTTGGAGTGGCCACCCGCGGCCCAGAGCTCCGCTGCAGGAAGTTCGGGGAGCGGCCGGTCGGGTCCCCGGGGAGACCCAGGCTCAGCGTGCGCGCTACCCCGCGCCGCTGGTGAGCCGCACCGCCCGCGCGGCGCCTCCATGCGCCCTGGGCCTGTCCTCGAGTCCCTGCCCCCAGCGGGTTCAGCTGTCCTTCCTCTTGCTCCGCCGCGGGCACGTGCTCGGGGAGCGCGCAAAGGTCACGGTCAGTGAGGAGCGCAGGAAAGGAGAAGCAGCGCCCACTGGACCTCCCCACGCCTGGGCGCACAGCGGCGACTAGTCCCGTCCCTTAGGGTACCTCTAGGGCTCCCAGGAACTCCGAGCGCGCCCTCCTGCGCCGGCTGGGCCCTGTCCGCTCCGGGCGCCTGGAGTCTTCCTCCGGCTCTCCGCGAACCTCAGAGAGGGATGCTTCCTCCCGACGCTGCCGCGAAGGAAAGTTTGGGCGGTGTTATCCGGACTGCCTTTCTCGTCAGCGCCGGCGAGCAGCTTGGGAACATAGCCAACACCCGGGCATCCTCCTCGACGACTCCCCGGAGCGCTCCCGGTCGGGTCCCCCTTCCAGGCGGTGCGCCGAACTGACAAGCCTGGAGCTGCGGGTATGGTGCGGGGACGCCCCGCGAAGCAGCAGGGGAAGGCTCTCCGGTTGGCTGAGGCGCCCCCGGGGCGGCTCGGTCTCCTCCCGGCGGCAGCCCGCCCTCCCCGGAGTCGCTGGTCCGAGGCCGGCGCCGCTGCCCGCTGGACCCGCACCCTTGCGCAGGGCACCCGGTCGGCGCCGCGCCCACTGCGGCGCAGTCTCGTGAACCCCGCTCCAATTCCTCCTCGGGAGGCGCAGAGGAAGGGGAATTCGCGCTCTCCTTCCCGACGCCCCGGCTTCTGGGAGCGTCAGAGCAACGGAAGTACGTACGGAGGACTGGGAGCAGCAGGGAAGTTTGGCAATGGGCTGGGGTCGACCGCGAAGATTCCCTGCAGTGCGCTGCCCCCTCGTGGCCGCTTGGGGTTCCCAACGAGCCCTGGTCCCCTCCAGGCCCAGACCCAGCACAAGCCGAGGGCCAGGGGCTAGAGGTTACAAAGCTGGATAGTTCTTTTTTCTTTTCTTTTTTCTTTTTTTCTTTTCTTTATTTATTTGAGGGAGAGCGAGCAAGCAAAAGAGCATAAGCAGGGGGAGAGGCCGGGGAAGGGTGGGGAGGACAAGCATGCTCCAGGCTGAGCCGGGAGACTGATGCGGGGTTTGATCTCCGGACCCCAAGATCATGACGGGAGCTGAACCAAGTGAGCCACCCAGGCGCCCCAAAGCCAGATAGTTCTTGCTAGGGCCAATAACAGAAGAGGTGTTGAAGGCCCGCCTACCAGTCAAACCAACCTGTGGTTTGTGAACTTAAGTGAACCTATTTCAACTGTTCAGGGAGAAAGTAATATTTGCTGTGGCTTAAATGCCAAGAACGTGCCTGTGCATTATTTTTTTTAATCCTCTAAATAGCCCTATGAGATAATTATTTTTACCTCATTTTACATGTGAGGGAGATAAGGCTTGTACTTAAGAAATCATTGAGGTTGAATTTTGTTAATTTTTGTGTCTCCAGAACCTAATACATACTAAGATCACATTCCATTGGAATATGGACTATGGAGCTTCCCTACAGACTGCATATTTTTGCTCTGTAAGATCCCCAGTGCAAGGGCAGTTCTTGGCACATAGTAAGCGCTCAACAAACATTTGTGGAAATAGTGAAATAAAGGTCTCAATCATCACCTAACGGTGTTTTGAACATGCATCTTAACATTTCAATTCCAGGTGTCCTGAGCTCATACCAGGTCGCCAGTTCCTAGGAACTCGGCGAGCTGCTTTGTGGATGTCTCAGTGGTGTGGGTTTCCATATGTATTATTCACATGAGCCACTGGCTGCCCTGTGAGATGGATGGCATCCCTGAGCTGCCTGGCTGACTGAAACCAGGAAGCACACTTCCCAGGAGGGCCAGAGGCCTTGTCACTGTGCCCAGAAGCACCTTCACGTTCTCTTCCTTTTACTCTTTGACCCTCCCTCAAGAACAACAAAGGAGAATTTTCAAGAGGACCCAGAATGCTTGATCCAAAAGCAGGTGGCATCCCAGAAACCAAGCCAGACTTCAAATGAGGAGAATGGACTGAGACCCAGGAGCACCTCACAGGACCCCAGGCTAAGAGCTGGGCCAGCTTACTGCAGAGGGATCACAGTGTTTCTGGCTCCCCATACTTCTCTATATGATGATATGCTCTTTTCCTCTCTACTTTCCCAACCCCCACAATAGGAAACACTGTCAAAGCTCCAAAAGCATTTCATCCAATGGCTTCAGCCACTGACAAAAGACATTCATCTGATGCTGTCATGGGCTGAAAGTTTTAAAACCCTATCATCTAGGTTGGCCCAGATGGTCACTTTCTGGACCATTCAGTGCAGACCAGAGGAGCGGGATTATCTGAAACCTGGTAGCACCCTAAGGCCGCACACAGGAGAGGTGAGAATTTCCAGGATAGGAGGCATGCCATGCAGATAGAACAAAAGACGCACATGCCAGGGACCTAGAGTCACACCCTTCTATGCTCAGCTTCCCTCTGGATGGGGCCACTGCGCCCCACCTTTCTCAGACTTCTTCTGCTTCCACTCTACCCCTTTTTAGCTCCTACCTTAACCAACTCCCACAGCAGCAGGTTGCAATCCCAAGTGTACTCAGAGTTTGCACAGGACATGGAAATTCAGGAAGCAGTGCAAAGCGGGTGAAGCAATAGGGCATGGTGGGACCTGCAGTGAGCAGCGCCTGCACCTTGCAAAGTGGGGAGCTGCTGCTACTCAGCTCCAGTCAATCACATGAAGCCTTGAGAAAAGGATGGCCCGATATTGCCAGATCTTTCTACTTTTCAAGAGAAGGTAGAAGGCCTGCTTTTTTATGTGAGATCTCCTGATGTTCAATAGTTGGCAACAAATTCAGTTCTCATAAAAAAAAAAAAAAAAAACACCCTATTAGCCAAACAAAATGAGTGCATGGCCAAATTGGCCCATAGGCCACCAGTTTGCAGTCTGTGATTGAAGTAGCCAAGTGAAATGTACTACAGTGTAAAAGAACTTCAGGGTGTGAACTAAATAGTTGAAGTATTACAAATACAGTGTTATATTACTCAGTTGAATGTGCACATGTTCAATAGGCAATTATATAAGTCAATGATTGAGAAGATCTGGCTTAACAGCCACTCATAGGAAAAGATCTTGGGAATTGAATTGACCACAAGCATAATGTGAGCCAACATGAGTCATCAATGTAGTATGACTGCCTAGAAAAGTAATGAAATCTTATGATGCATTAATGGAAGTTAAGGGACTGAATAGGGAAAGAAATAATCACATTGTACCTTGGGCTTGTCAGACCCCATTTGCAGGATTACTGTCAATTCTGGATACCAAATATTAATGACGGGTGGTAATTGGATCTAGAGGTCTCACCCATGAGCCTAGGATAAAGGAAGAGAAGGTTTGTGTCCAGAAGAGGGAAAGCTCAGAGGAAACAGGATGGGTTGCTGTATGTCAGGTTTTTGGCTGCCCAAGATCTGAACTTCTTAGATTTGGGAGATTATCCACTTGGTGAAATGTGTTTTTCCAGCTAGGGTGTGGGGATGTGACTCAGGCTCTGCCCGCTGAGAGCTGCCCCTATCCCCACCCTCCCCATGCCCTGAGAGGGGGAAGGAGGGTGGCAGATGGAGCATCATGGAGTTCCAACTGCAGGAACAGGTGGGGGAGGATGGAAGGGCCGGCCACGTGGTAATCTCGAGGAGAGGGGCCAGCTGTTGTCAGCAGACCAGCCCCAGGCCTGATTGGCGTGGTGAGCCCGGGCCATGGCCTCCACTGCTTTGCCAGACCTCCTGGTGATCCTGTGGATGTCCCAGTTTTCCTTGAATAGTTCCTTTTTTGTTAAATCAGCCAGAGTCTGTTTCTATCATTTGTAACAGGGTACTCTAATTGATACACGTTATTTATTATGAATCAGAGATCGGTGAAGGCCCTCAGTATGAGACAATTGTCACCATGCTGAATAGCAAGTCCTCTTGGCCCTCATGCTGGAAAGGTATCCAAGGGAGTCACCCGGGGCACCATTCATTCATTCTACCAGCAGTTCCTGAGTGCATTGTACATCAGGTGCCGGCTGAGAGCCCAGGCTGTAGACCAGGACAGACACTGGGGTGCAGTGATGAGAGCCTGTCTCTGCGTGTGCAGGAACCCCAGTGGTGCCAACTCAGATAAGTGAAACCACTTCTGTGAACCTCAGTTACATCTTCTATAAACCAGAAGGCAAAAATATCTCCCCTCTTTAGAGGCTCTGAGACCCTGAAATTTCTAAAATTGAATGAAATATTAGAAAGGATATTGTTTTTGCCTTGTTATTAGGAAGAAAACTATAATGAATTAAAGTTACAGGGAGGCAGTTTCCAGCTAAACATGGAAAAGTGCTTTTTAATAAGGCTGAGTTGTCCAACAACAGCATCAGCAGTCCTATGAAGGAGGAGCCCCAAAAGAAAAAAATTCAGGCACACATTATGGGTGTAAAGAATCTGTTAAAGCACTTCTGGCCAGCCCAGCATTGCTTCTTTTGGGAAGCCCCCCATCCCTGGTCCACTGGGCCGCTCACTCTGCCTGCACCTGTGTCTCCAGCAGGCCGTGTGGTCAAAGCTGACCCATCAGAACTGTTCGCTCCTTAGATGATCAGTTCGGGCAACCACTTCTCAGCAGCATCTGAGACTGGGCATATAGATATTGAAGGAGAGGGGATTCTCTCTTCCTTTTGGATTCTGAGCCTTAAAGATATAGACCCCAGGATTTAAGTGGCCACCTTTCTTTTCACATGTGGAAGGCCCGCTAGAGGACGGGTAGGAGTCCATGAAGGACACTACACCCAGAGCATACATGAGTCCTTATAACCCTGTTTTTACTTAAGATAGTTTGAACTGGGTTTCCGTCCCTTGCAACCAAGTGACTTTTGCCCAAAACACACCATCCTGTGGCTGCCCGGATCCCATCATCAACCTAAGTGCCCAAGTTTAAGACAGGAGCCCACCCTGGAGGACACCCCTAGCCCAAGCCCTTATATATACAGCTAGGTACCATTTTTTTGCACCTTCCTAACATCCTAATGGATATTTACCCCCAAAGGTCCTCCCATTTCCATTTCCTTCCACATTCTTCCCTCTTCCCATCTGCTGCAGCCTCTATGCTACTGAGCCAGCCTTGGTTCTCAATGCAAGGCTGCTGCCTTCTCCCATCTGGTTTTCCATGGGCAGTGGCTCTTCATCTTCCAAGCTCTTTCCCAAACCTCTACCTTCTTGTCCATGTGTGTTATTCATGCTGTATCTCTCTTCCTGTGGAAACCCATCTATCTCGCAGACTACCTCCTCCAGGAAGCCCTTCTTGATAGCTTCTCTTTTGAATCCACTGTGCTCTTTTCCCCTGCATCTTTTGTATTCTGCCCTACATTTATATTTATGTTGTAGCAGTCCTGTAGACCCTGCCCCCCCCCAAACTCCTCAAGAGCAAAGACTCTGTTTTATTGGTCATTAAGACCTGTCAAAAATGTTCTGAGCAACGTAGGCATTTAATAAAAATCTGCAGAGTTGGACTAAACTGACTTTGAAAGGGCTGAACCAGTTGACCTCTAAATTCCCTCTCACTCCAAGACCGTATGAGGTCATAACAAATGCTTTTCAGCATCTGAGATCTGGACCTTCGATTGCACTCTCTTTTTATAAAAAGGAATGAATCTCTCAAAATTAATTTCACATCATATGTGTTGTGTGTACAAGCATGAGGCCATAATAGCAAGACTCCTAATAGCTGCAGAACTCATGGCTTCCAGTACTTATAATGTTCACATTTGTAATGCATGGAGAGAAGGTGAGCGGGAGCCACACGCCACCACTTGATCTGCAGACCAGACTCATCGGTTCCCCCTTCTTCACAGAGCACATGGACTTCTCTCCACTCAACATCTGCCCCTCCAAATCCTTTTTCTAGTGTTCTGATCTCCTTCACTTTTATTTTCTGTAGAGGTGAGCACCCATCCCGCTGGTAGGGCACTGTCATGGGCCCCAGAGAATCAGCAGGTGGAAAGTTCATAGCCCATTGGCAGGATCTGCAGTCTACACGTCGGGCCACCTGAAACACGTCACCAGAAGCTGGCAACGGAAGCCACACCCAGGAGCGCTCCAGGGAGGAGGTGCTATGGTCTCGTGGAGGGACTGGGCGTGCCTGAGCGAAAGAAGGGGAGACGACCCCCAGGGAAGGGTAAAGAGCATCTGCAAGGTCAGAAGTGGAGTGTGAGGCTTGGAGAAGACACCTCCCCAGCAGGTGGGGGAGCGATGGGTTTGGAGAGTAAGTAGTGAAGGCACAGGGTGGAAGTGCTAGAAAGTCAAGGATTGGTTGGACCCTGAGAGCCTGAAGAGCCATCAAGGGTCTCTCCCAGCACATTGCGATATTCAGAAAGTTGGGCAGGCAGCCATGAAATGCAGTCATTTGGAGCAAAGAGGAATCAGAAGCAGGGAGACACAAGACAGGAGCTCACTGGTTAACAAATAGCTTAAGGTACACAACAATGTGAATGAGCTGAATGCTACTGAACACCTAAAATGGTTAAAACAGTCAGTTTTATGTTCAGTGTATTTCACCATAATTTTAAAAATAGAGAGAAAACTGAAATGACATGGGAGTAAGGCCTGGATGCTAAGGAACTTGGCCTTGCAGGAGGCCGGGCAACGAGCAGGTGGAGCTACCAGAGCTATTTAAGCAAATACCCTGCCTCCCCTTCACAGGCACTGAAGCTGAGGCAGAGAGAAGATAAGTAACTTGTCCAGGGTCACACAGCTACACAGTGGAACAGTCAGGATTTACATACAAAGGACAGAACTCCAGAGTCTCTCTTCTACCCGCCCAAGCCCTGGAGCTCATGAATAAGGCAAGAGCTGAAAATGCACACTTGAAATCAGCTTCTAGGTGGCAGGAAGACCCCAGGGGAGGGAGTGCCTTCATCCGTGGAGAAGAGGCGAGGAAAGCTTTCTGAGGGCAGAACCCCAGGGAGCCCTGTGCAGCAGGGGAGGCTAGGAAAAGCATGGAGTGACTGTGAGGGTCTGAAAAAAACTGAAAAGGGCAGCAAGGGCTCACGGTCACCATGCTAGCCAGCAAAGGAAGAAAGGTAGGTGTAAGGGTATTGTCAGCCTGGAGTCATGGCCAAAACCTGCAACACCGACCTGCAAGCTTCAGGAGAGCCACACACATTCAGGACAGCTTCTGATGCCTCTTCCATGCAGCCTGCTAGGTCTCCCAGCTTGGGCCACGATCATGGCCACGAGTCAAGCCGGCATGAGGTCAAGCCTCTTTCTGCCACGACCCATTCACTGTGCAAGTTACCTAGGCTGCCCAAGTCTGCCTATTGAGAGTGAGAGGAATTAAACCTGCTTTATCATTTTGACAGGAGCTTCAATGAGATAATGTGCATGGGGTGGAGGCTGTCAGGGCTCTGCTCCTGTGCTCCCAACCCTCACTGCCCCAGCCCACAAGTGCAAGGGAGGTGGGGGGTAAGGGATGGCTTTCTGTGGCTGCCTGGAGTCTTCTCTGCTCGAGGGCATATAACCAATTCTAAATGCCAGGGCAACCTCGCAATGGCAGATAGTACTCTTGCCCCTTGGGAAGGATTGCTCTACATGCTCCCCAAGACCCCCTGCAGGGTTAGGCTTCACACACCCACCATGGAAGTGGAACTCTGTTCGTTGACTTCCCTCTCTCTGCATCACACCCCTGCAGGCACTGCCTAGGACCCTCTCCCAAATATACCACTGGCCTCCATCCTTCTCCTGGGATTGGCTTCTAGGGAAAAACCCAAACCAAAGCAGTGTGCAATATACCGATCAAAGAGTAGGCAATCAACAAACATAAACCCTCTTCACCAAAAATGTGCAACGTAAATACTTTGTCTCCCTTTCCTGAATCCAAGCTTGTTGAGTATCTGGGTTTAAGCTTGCATCCTCCCCACTAGCAAGGACAGTGCTTTCCGCGTCGCAGGCACTCAGTAAGCACTTGTGGAACACACAAATAAAAGTAAATGCCTCCTCTCACTGGTTAGATACAGGAGGAAGAAGATCAGAAGGAACCGGGGGACCCTCCACTGAAAAGAGGAGTCTGGAGGGGCCAATCTAAGGGGCCAGATAACAAGTTTTATTTTAGACACATGAATTTCAGATGCTGGCAGGCCAGGGAGGTGCAGATGTCTCGAAGTTAGGGATACGATTCAAACAGAGCTACAGAGGACTCTCAGAATTGGGGATGAGAATCTGGGAGTCATTTTCCTGGAGGTGCTGTATGAAGCTGTGGTGAAAAAAGTAAGCCTGGTTTCTTCCTTGGAACTTTCAGAGAAGCGTCCTTCCCACTTCTTCCTTGGAGGACAGGGGAGGAGTCCCACCAGGGGTCTCATCAGTCACTCCCAGTGACTCATCACACTTTCCATCTGCAGGTTGCAAAATGCTTCACAGATGTGATTTAGTCCTACACGAATGTTGCCCTTCCCATTACTGAGAGGGTGACAGAGGAACATTCTCAAGCTTGCGAAATGTGTGTCATGCATTTACTTCACTGGAGCAGTTGTTCACGGTCATTACTGTAACTAGCATTAGTCCACAGGATGTCATTGCCCACAGGAGCTCACCTTTGTTTCTTAATGTTGAGATACCTGGATACCTACTTGGGCAGAACTTGAACTACCTTTAAACCCGCATAAGCTTTTATGAACTACTTTTAAACTCCCGTGTGAGTTGGCACTTAGTAGGTGAGGCTGCATGGCACCATGGGGCAGGGTTTCTCTGTACTGGGAAGAACTATCTGAGTGCTCCCTTCGGTTATAGAGAGGTGAGGCTGCTAGGCATCTGCTTCCTGCAGAAAGTCAGTAGGACTGTGTTTTCGTGACTTGACAAAAGCTACTCACCCCTGAACCACCAGTTTCCATCGTCTCCCCAGCCCTTCACCAAGATACTTTTTGATTGACGAGGACAGGAAGGAGGGGGCCACCCAAAGTCTAAGCAGTCCCCCCACTAAAAGAGAAGTGAGGTTGGTCTGATAACCTCGGTCTTTGTGGTCATGGGTCAGGTAACCCGGGTGAGCTCGCTGAGGCTAGAATACCTTCCCTACCGGCCTCTTGGGCAAACAATGGCCGTATCTGTGAGGGTAATTTCAAGAGATGCCACCTGGAAGGTTCCATTTGCTGAGGGTGGCCCGAGTGGAGGGGCCGGCCCCTGGAATATCTTGTGGCTATCCAGTTATAGCTGGCCCTCTTGTAACAGTGAGTGAGCCCAGACCCTTGACATAATAGGTCATGCCAGGCATGCATATATTGAGGTCCTCCCCCTTCTTGCCCAGATGAGCAGAGGCAGGAGACCGTATCCTACAGGATGCCCGAGGCCATCAGAGCCACGATGGGGAGCAAAGGCAGCAGGTGCTGGGGCCTTAGATGGGCACTCACAGCCTCCAGGACTCGCGCTGCATGCCTTGGGAACGGCCAGCCCCTTCAGACTGGTAATTCTTAGACAATGTAGAGGGAGGTCCTGAGACAAATCTCTGGACTTCTCTAGTCTGATCAGGTGGAGACTGGAGTGATTACTTGGAACATTAACATTTTAACATAAATTTGTTCAAACTGATAAAACAGGTTGTTCAATTAAATAAAAATCTAAGGCAACGAACATTTTACTCAGATGAGGTATCCTTGTTCCTGACTGCAGTTTCCATAGCACTGTGACAAAAATATTTCAAATTCTTTTTGGGAATTAAAAATAATCCTGCAGTTGTCTGTTTTCTTTCACAGTCTTCAAAAGAATTATAATAAATTCTCTTCTCCAATTTGGAGACATAACACACTTTATTTTAGTTTGGCTCAAGAACTTGGAAAGTACTTAAACTTGTATGCCTGGTACAGTTATTAAGCTAATGCAATGCATTGGTAATATGTTTAACACAATAAAGAAAATCCCATATTTAAATTACAGTCACAAGCAAAACGAGTGAAAATTGAATATAAAAAAAAGCTTCCAGAATAATCACAGCATAATTGACATTGAGTAATATTTAATATCTAAATTCATGTCTTGGCAGAAGTATGTCCTAAATCATCCAGGGGGAGGTTGTCAATTATAAATAATACTGATGTGTTTTCTAGAAAAATATGAAATACTTTATGAAAGATACAGAGCTAATGTAGAATAATCAATCACATGAGAAAGAGTAATGGAATCTTTTCACAGATAAGATGATACTCACTTCCTTCTCAAGAAAGGTTAGGGTTGTACTGTGAATCTGCCAAGAGTTGTTTTCACTCTGAGCTGTGGTGAAATACACAGACCCTTCTAGAACAAAATGCATATTGCAAGTTTGCGTGTAGCTCAAGGGACATCCTTTCCAGAGACTCCAGGGCTGACAAACTGTTCTTGGCATTTCCTCAGAGAAGGAAATTTCCATCATCAAAAGAAAGATCTTGACATTCCTTGAAAAGCCAGGTCATAGCTTCCCATGTGCCTTGGGTGATGCTTTCCAGAAAATGCTTTGGTAAAGGCAGCAAAGGTCATTCAGTTACAGAATCACAGAACCAACTGTAGAATGTCCCCTCATTCAGCCTTTATGCCTCATTCCAACACCCCTGCAGCGTGGGGGCTGCTCACCTTGCATGGACACTGCCAAAGACAGAAGATTGCCAGTCTCAGTTCACACGGGAAAGTCCTTCTATGTACCTGGCCTGCATTCTTGTTCCTGTAACTTTTACCTATTATCTCTGCTCTAAGAAACTGGGACTAAATGTGGTCCTTAACCACATGACTCTACAAGTATTTGAAATTATGGCTTTATTTTTTTTCCCTAGGAAATTTGATGGACCTGGTATGAACTCTGTTGACATGCTCACTCTTACCCAGAACAGGAGCAATATTTGTAGGCCTTGTCATAGGGATGTCATAGTGAAATGTTCGAGTTATCTGTTGTCATGTAAAAAAGCCGCTCCAAAATTTAGAGCTGAAAACAATGGTACTATTTATTTTGTTCGCACATCTGTCACTTGGACAGAGCTCTGTGGGAATAGTGTGTCTCTCCTCCACTCAGCGTGAAGGTGGGGACTAGAGTCAGAAGGCTCCCATGCCTGGCTGTCAGTGCCGGTTGACCTTGACGTGGGCTGTCAGCCAGACACCCACACGCAGCCTCTCCATGGGGCCTGGGTCCCCAGGTGGGCAGCCCCACAGTGTGAAGAGGTGGAAGCCTCATCACCTCAGAAGTCACACAGCTCGCTTCCTCTGCACCCCACTCATGCAGTCGCAGGCACCAGTCACAAGAGTTCGTGCAGGTTAAAGAGCTGGACAAATACACTGCATCTCTTGATGGGAGAGTTGGCAAGGTTTCACAAGAACGTGCGAGACTGAAAATATTTCCCTAGCTCTTTTTCTGGGAAAATGCCATCTCCCAAAAACAAGGGGTTTGCAGCCTCATTCAACCTCATACGACTCCAAAATGCTGAAGAAGAGAGACCCAGGGAAAATGTGGCAGGGGACAGAGTTCAGATTTGAGCCCAAGCATTTCACTGTTCTGGAGTAGAGTGATTTCCCTTTGGCTCCAATCGTAACTTGCTCTCATCCCATTCTGATATGCAACCGCTCAGTGGTGTAACGGACCTGCAATACCACTCCCGGGGCTTTCGCACTCCCACAGCAAAGCCGTACTTCAACTGTTCATACAGATAAACTTTTGTAAATGCAGATCTGCATGTAAGTAATAGGTCTTGGATCATTGTGGGGGCTGAACTGAGGCCAGTATGTGGAAGGTGGAGGGAGGGGGATTTCAATGTGTGATAAAGAATGGTGAGCTATTAATTCAGAAGTAGAGTGGACTATCTTCTGAACCTGGAAGTCTCTCAGCACAAAAATCTTCTATGCACTAGCTGGGGTATCGCTAGTTGTCATAAACAAATGCCACATTTTCTGTGTCTCAATGCATACAAGTTTATTTCTGACTCATGTCCAATGTGAGCATCCTAGCTGGTAGGGGTGATGATGTGGGCGATGACGTAGGAGCCCACACCTTCCTTCGTGCTGCTCTGCCCACTGCAGGGCCTTGGAGAACTCTGCCTCCAGCCAAGGACGTGCCTGAGTGATATACAGCACCTCCACCTGCATCCACATGTGAACTAGTCACCCGATCTCACCTCGTGCAAGAAGGCATGCATGGCTGCCTCCCAAGACAATTCCACACTCTGGAAGAAGAAACCTGAGCTTCTAGTGACTGACCAGCTGGCTCTGATACAGACTGCAGATGGAACTCTTGCATTGGCCAAGAGTCCATTACCTTCGAGGTCCCTACAACTCTGAGAGTCTATAATTCTCACAATAGTGTATTTAAGTTTTAAGCATTGCCAAGACGGGTGGAGAGGATATCTCTCTCAGTTCCAGGTGTTATTTTGATGGGTGATGATATTGATCTGCCTTGTGGCTCTGGGGTAGGACTTGGACAGGAGCCCTCCATGCCCTGGCCATCTCTAAGTGCTGTGGATAAGTGATCCCAAGATTAAGGACGCAGATATCTTGGAACTCTGCCAACTTTCAATGGTGGTAGACCCCCCCCCCCAACCTGCCTGTGTTAATGGTTCAGAGTCAATAAGACCTTATTGTAATTTCCAGCATCCTAACTCCACTACCCCTGGAGCATTCCCACCCACTCACAGAGCTGTCGATACTTGCCAGGGAGGCAAGAAATAAATCCTACTTACCAAGTACCCCAGGAGAATAGACACCCAGACATTATTGGGCAAGTAGGATTTCATTTATAATCCACTTTATGCCTGTTGTACAAAAAATGCCTGTATGTATTAGATTCCAACATCCCTACTGTAACCTCTAGCACTCTGTTGCAAAAAGACTTGGAGAAACAAGGAAGGCAGATGAAGGGACCCTCCTGGGATCTTTAGTCATTAAGAGAAGAGACACTGTGTTGCTTAGCAGAAGTGGTTGGCTTCTATTTTCAGGGTGTATTCTGAACATTCGTCACAGAGTTGGGGGGAAGGAGGGCTGTGGGACTCATGTGCCCAATTTCTCATATATAGAGTGGCAGAATTTAAGATCAAAGTTTCTTTTTACAATGATAAGAACATAAGGACCACAGAAAAATGTAAGAATCATTCCAAGACTATTATCTTCAGGAAAAGAAAATTGATTCAATGTCCTTTTAAGTTCACCTAATTGCATCAGGATTAGTTGAGCTGAGCCTCTAATCTATTGATACAAGTTAAATATAATTTGCACTCACATTTATGAAGTCTTATTTTGGCTATAAAATAAGATGGGATACTGAGTATTCATATCACGTAAATAGAAAACATATTTTTATTAATCAGCAACGAGTTGCATTTGAAGGAAGCAATTTAATTAAACTTGCAATACAATAAATAACTGGTCATTAAAAACCTATTAGTGCTCTTGGATTTCCTGTGTCTGCTTGCCTTTAAGTAATTGCTTGCCTATACTTACCTATGTTATCTATAATTAAATATAAAAGCCATTTTAAAACGCCATTACGGCCCTGAATTAAATTCACGTTAGCAAGCGAAGTTCAGTTAGAGCCCCCACTCGGCCCTGTCTCTTCCAGGACTCTCTGCCTGCTTTGCCCCTAAGCGTGGACCAGGAGAGGCCTGTGTTGAAGTAGTTTCCCTGCAAGGAAAAGAGATACACTTTTCACAGCCCAACCCTCCCCGCCCCCCTCAGAAAGCTGTCTTCACTTTTCCAGAGCCCTCCTTCTGTTCACTCACTCAGTACACCTGCTGAGCACAGTCGGGCACTTGCTAAGGACATGCTGCTAGAGACACAGAACTCCTCCCCTCCAGTGCCAGAAGCTGACGGCCCAGAGCACAGTAGGCACTGAATAAACATTTTTTTTAAAAGATTTTATTTACTTATTTGACAGAGAGAGATCACAAGTAGGCAGAGAGGCAGGCAGAGAGAGAGGAAGGGAAGCAGGCTTCCTGCTGAGCAGAGAGCCCGATGCGGGGCTCGATCCCAGGACCCTGAGATCATGACCTGAGCCGAAGGCAGCGGCTTAACCCACTGAGCCACCCAGGCGCCCCCATTTTTTAAATAAATGGATCAAGTGATAAAGTGAGGGAACTTGAAAAGTAATAGCACATAGTAAGAATTGAGCAGCACTGATGCCCCACAGTACCCTAAACTCCCCAGCTGTATCCTAATATGAGGAGGCTAGAATTTTCCCTCTTCCTGGCTGTTAGAGCCGGCTCCACCCCTCGGGGGCCCTCACAGACATCTTCTGAGCCAGTTCCTGGCGCTTGGTGCTGCAGAGAACACCAGAAACAGAGGTGGCAGGAGGGCAGGACAGCGGTGGGTGGGTGGGCGAAGACTTAGAGAGGGGCTCTGAGGAGCTTGGAAGAGAAGGGGACCAAAGGAGCTGCGGTGTACTGGTAGGGTGACCACACCCCTGGTTTCTGGGTGTTTCTCAGCCTGTGTGTTTTCTTTCAGTGACTTGGCACTGTGGTGACTTAGCCAAGCAGGAGCTCTGCATGCCAGGATTCCTTTTCCTCTGTGTTTCCCCATTAAGGTTGGCACAAGACAAGGTGTGCAAGATTCAGAAGGCAGAGGCAAAGAAGCGGTTTTTCTCCCCAATGCTGTGAAGGTCAGTGGAAGGCCAGGTGTCCCTACACCCACAGCCTAGTCTGGGGGCTGGCTGTGTTATTGCGACAGCAGGCCGACTGGCCGGTCCTGTGGCTGAGGTTGGAGGTGGCCAGCGAGGGAGGTACAGTTGTCCTTGCTCTCTCTCTCTCTCCTGTGACCTGCAGCTTTTCTCCCGACGGCCTGTGGGACCACCTAAGGCCAGCACCCCACACAGAGCCAGCAGTCTCGCAGAATCTCCCTCACAGTGGCACAGGGGTGGCTCCCGCAGGGAAGTCCTTGTTCTCCAGCTCTCGCTGTGGCTCTACTTCTCCCACCAAACCCTGACTGGAGCACTAATCTCAGCACGAGTGTTCCCAGGGCTCCCTCGCATGCGTGATACATTATGTGCTCACCTAGGTATAAATTTTTGGGAGAGAGGAATTTTTATTTTCCTTTTTTAAATTGTTTTTATTTTAATTCCAGTTAGTTAACCTACAGTGTGATATTAGTTTCAGATGTACAATATAGTGATTCAGCACCTCCATACCATACCCAGGGCTCACCGCAAGTGCCCTCCTTAATCCCCATGATCTGTCTCCCCCATCCCCCCACCCCCATCCCCTCTGGGAACCACCAGTTCATTCTCTACAATTAAAAGTCTGGTTCTTGGGGCACCTGGGTGGCTCGGTAGGTTAAAGCCTCTGCCTTCGGCTCATGTCATGATCTCAGGGTCCTGGGATCGAGCCCCGTGTCGTGCTCTCTGCTCAGCGGGGAGCCTGCTTCCTCCTCTTTCTCTGTCTGCCTCTCTGCCTGCTTGTGATCTCTGTCTGTCAAATAAATAAATAAATAAAAATCTTTAAAAAAAGTCTGGTTCTTGGTTTTTCTTTTTATTTCCTTTGCTCATTTCCCCCCCTCAAATTCCATGTATGAATGAAATCATACAGTTTTGTATTTCTCTGACTTATTTTGCTTAGCATAATGTACTCTAGTTCCATCCATGTCCTTGCAAACAGCAAGATTTCATCTTTTTTCTGGCTGAATAATATTCATAGATATAGATACAGATATATCCCATCGTCCTTATTCCTTCCTTTATTGATGGACACATGCACTGCTTCCATCATCTGGCTATTGTAAATAATGCTGCAATAAACATCGGGGTGCATGCCTCCCTTTGAATTAGTGTTTTTGTGTTGGGGGTAAACACCCAGTAGCGCAATTACCGTATTATAGGATAGTCATATTCATAACTTCTGGAGGAACCTCCACACCGTCTTCCAGAGTGGCTGCACCAGTTTGCATTTCCACCCACGGCGGGGAAAGCGGGGATTTTTTTTCAACAATTGCTGTTGTTGCTGCGGACTAAATATCCCTTTTGCAGAATTAAAGGCATGAGAAATTTATGCTGAAATTTCTTTTTTGTGGCTGAGTCTGAGTGTCTTTGATCCAGTCTTTCTGCGACTGGAACACTAGAGTTTTATGGGCATGACCATGCAGAGGTAAGAACCTTTGTGAGTAATACTCAAAAGAAGATGAAGAGGGGGGCGCCTGGGTGGCTCAGTGGCTTAAAGCCTCTGCCTTCGGCTCAGGTCATGATCCCAGGGTCCTGGGATCGAGCCCCGCGTCGGGCTCTCTGCTCAGCAGGGAGCCTGCTTCCTCCTCTCTCTGCCTGCCTCTCTGCCTACTTGTGATCTCTCTCTCTCTCTGTCTGTCAAATAAATAAAATCTTTAAAAAGAAAAAAAGCAGAAGATGAAGAGAAACAAACTGACCTTCTCCAGGAGAAGACAACCTCAGGGCAGAGATACGACATCACTTCCAGGGATCCTGTCTGTAAGGAGACTGGAGATTGGGTACCCACCACTGCTGGCCCTACCCTGACACCCCTGACATACCCAGACAAAAACTTTCTCCCCAGTCACGTTACCACTTGCCCCAGTTACAGACTCTAGGTCTGCACCTGTACTCGTCCCTGAGAGTGCCAGTCTAGCCTGCCACCTTCACTTTGCCCTCTTCCCTCGGTGGTCACTGAGGTCTTTCCAAACTCTAAAAGTCTCTGGCAGCTACAGGAAAGGGAGAAGGCCCACAGAACATCTATAAACAGGAACAGTAGGGAAAGAAACTAGAAGATTAGGATTCTTTTCCCAGGAACTTGGCTGATTTTGGAGGTTGAGCTCACAGACAAGGGAAGATGCCCCCCAAACTGGCCGTTCTGTGTTCCCAGGTGGGCCTCTGTATTTGAGGACAATTTGGAAGGTTTGCTTAGCGGCCTCATGACCCAGAATGCTATTTGTACAAAATATAATCTTATAGCAAGGCACAGCACATTTCTTAGACCAAATTAAGCAGCAGCCTTATCTTCACAGCAAGAAGTTCATAGGTCCTGCATCTGTGAAATGGGGTGATGGCAGTGCCTTCTTCACATACTTGTTGCAAAGACCAGGTGAGTTAATGTGTGTCAAGCCTTTGGAACAGTGGCAGATAGTAAGGTTTCTGTGCATGGAACCATCACGTTCACTTTGCATTCTGACCATTATCATTTGTAGGGTCACACAGAGGCTAGAACATTTGTCTCCAACCTCGGCTCTCCTTCGGCCAGGAGCAGACCGCTGAGAACTGGGCCCTCGCCTGGAACAGTGCCCCTGCACAGCCAGCGCTCAGCGAAACCCTGCAGTATTCTTTCTCAGAACTGTTTCCTGCACCACGGATCACTCCTCTCCTGAGAATTTTAGGGCACTCCGCAGCTTTCAGCTGGCTTCCCCTCACCTGTCAGCATCTTGCCCCAAATTCCTTTTTTTAGACAAAACAGGTCATTAAGTCATTTGCCGGAACACTTTCATTCCCTGATGCGGTAGCTTGCATCACTCTGTGCTACTTAGCTTGTCTTCCGAAATTTGAGTTCCTTACCCAGCTAAGAGAGAAGGAATATTTTGCACAAGTCCAGCAGGCAGGCCAAGGGGCCCTCCCTGCCTGACCCTCACCCTCCCTCGTGAGAGGCTCTGCCAGGTGCATTTTTGACAGGTGATGGGCTTTTGAGAAAATAGCTCTAGATCTTTAAGATGATTATTCCTAACTACCGAAGAGTTATGTCAAGGAAGAACACTTTTTAAGGGTTGTTCTCTCCTCATTAAATTATCTAAGTATTTGGAGATTAAAAGCTAAGGAGAACTTGGCAGAGGTTTTCTTTTTAAGATGCATCCTGAGATGCTTTTATTTTAGCTTGATTTATTTTTCCTTTTTAAGGGGCATTCTTTTTTAGAAATACACTCCGTTATACATTGTGCCATTACTGACTTTTTTTTTTTTTCTGCTACTCTCTACATCCTTTATATTTTTGTTCCAATCTATAGAAATTGGGTCTGGAAGCTGAGGGTTGTCAGACATCCAACTAGAGATTAGGGGATGGCCGTCTAGGTAGTTCAGGTAGGCAGTCTCTGAAATCACCTGGTTAATCACCTTTTGGATACAAAACTTGGCTCAGATGAGTCTAAGACAGTTGAGAGCAATAAACTGTATCCTTGAATTTGCCACAATTCCATCTTAAGACATTGCATTGCTCCTTCCTTCTCTAGAGGAAGATGTCCGTAGGACTTGACTCTACTCCTGGTTCATCTTCCTTTCTCCTGTCATCCTGACCCTGTTTTTACAGCAAACCTCTCCTCCCTTCTCTCTTTTCTTTCCCCCACTACTTCTTCTTCTGTATTTTCATGTGTATCTTTTTAACACTGTGTCACACCCAGTAACTACATAAATAATATTGACAAATTAGCCAGTATTGTGATTGCTGAGCTCCTCAGTCAAGGAAGAATTCTTGAGGGGCACCTGAGTGGCTCAGTTGGTTAGGTGTCCGACTCTTGGTTTCAGCTTGGGTCATGATCTCAGGGTTGTCAGATGAGGCCCCAGGTTGGGGCTCCAAGCTCAGCGGGGAATCTGCCTGTCCCTCTCCCTCTGTTCTTCCCCACCCGCCGACACTCTCTCTTTCTCTCTCTCTCTCAAATAATTAACTAAGGTCTTTAAAGAGAAAGAAAGAAAGGAAGGAAGGAGGGAGGGAGGGAGGGAGGAAGGAAGGAAATAAGAAAGAGAGGAAGGAAGGAAGGAAGGAGGAAGGGAAGGAAGGAAGGAGGAAAGAAAGGAAGAAAGAAAGAATCCTTGAGACATTTTACAGCTTCTATCTCTCATCAGTATGGGGTTCTTCTAAATTTGGGGGTTCTTCTAAATTTTTATCAAAGTAAAATAGATACAAGGTAGTGAATAACAAAGACAGCAGCTGCCCGCCTCCCTCGCACACTCATGCCCACCCAGACACACCCCTTACAGGACTCCTGCTTGCCTGCTTCTGCAGATTTCTCCTCCAGTCTAGCCCACATCCCTACTCTCCCTCCTCTCTGTGATCCGTAGTAACAGCCCAGCTTTGGGCCCCTTGCACCACTCCACACCCTCCCTTCTCCCTGGCCAGAGGGTCCCTCACTGTGTTTAGTTCTTCTGCTAGTTAACTGGGTGGCATTATGTGATTGACTTAAATCTCAGCTTGCATTCCCAACAGTGCTGACAAAGTGGCCCAACTTCGGGTTTTGGAAGCTGATTACCATACAGCTTGCCTTTTTATTGTTTTCTTTAAACCATGAGTTTCTAGTTCCGCATCCTCCCCTTCTTTCCCACTACCACCCCTGGAATTCTTTATTGTTTCTCCTTTTCTTGCATTATTTGTCTTTATTTTAGCTTCAATTTTTTTTCAAGCACTCTATCATCAAATGCTTCCCATGTAATCTAACATAGCAAATAAGCTTAATTAATTTAACATCACCAACAATACTTAGTTGTCCTTTTAACAAAGAGAAACTCAAATTTTAATTTTGCTACCAGCTTACTTTTGATATTAGAATTCACTTAACTTAATTAAATTCATTCTAATCTTAGCCAGCTTGACCACATATTAAAATTTCTTTCCAAAGATTCTTTTTCCACAAACCTTCTACAACTTTCTTTTTCACATTCAGATTTTGTCCTGTTTTTCCCCTTTCTCATTCTAAAATGGCCAGTGTCATTTTAGGACAAAACTACATTCTTTTCCTTCAATAAAAACATCTCCATTCCTCATACTTTCTCTTATTTTTCTTACATTTGGAGATGTGTCATTTATTATTTTTAGTAGCTCTAATTAAATATATTAGAACTTTTAACCCTTAAAAACCATAATTTCTGGTGAAAATTAAGAAATAAACAATTGTGGACTGCCTCTTATCCTAGCATTCTGTGGATTGACAGATTTATAAATACTTTGTATAATTTTTATTTTTTATTTTTTTACTTATGATCTAGATATTTAACAACTATCCATCATTTAATTTGACTTAGCAAAATTTTAAGGTTTCAGGTTATCCAAAAGACTTCAGAAAACTATTTAAAAGTTTTGCCTAAAAACTTTTTTTTTAAAGATTTTATTTATTTATTTGACACAGAGAGAGTACAAGCAAAGGGGGCAGCAAAAGGAGAAAGAGAAGCAGGCTCTCCACTGAGCAGGGAGCCTGATGGGGGGTTCCATCCCAAGACCCCAGCATCATGACCTGAGCTGAAGGCAGATGCTTAACCGTCTGAGCCACCCAGGCAACCCTGCCTAAAAACTTTTATCCCACTTATAGCTATTTAATTCATCTGCTCTTAACAATTGTATAAATTACTTATGAAAAATCCATCATAGAAAGTTATTTTTCTTGCTGACAATTTTTGTAACAAAGATAGCATGAACTTACTTGACTAATAAACCCAGGAGAATAAAAGTTGATGCCAAAATTATATTCATTGATAACTCTAAAGACTTACGTATTTTAATTTAACCAACACACTTAAATTACCTTTAATACCAAATATTTTCCCAGAGCATGTGAAACTGAAAAACATCTGGATTAGTTTCTATTATATTTCTGAGAGTTTTAGGGCACTTAATTTATGTAAATGTTTAATTTTCTTTAAGTCAATTGAATAGAGCTCTTTTACAAATTGATTTTGGCAATACCAACCAGAGACAGAAAATAATCATATATCTACAACAAATACTAGAGAGAGAGAGACAGACAGAGCTCTTGTAGTTTCCATTATATAATTTTAGCCATGTGATGAGCATAATAACGCAAAACTCACTAGCTTTGAGGCACCTGGGTGACTCAGTTGGTTAAGCATCTTACTCTTGATTTTGGCTCTTGTCGTGATCTCAGGGTCCTGACTTCAAACCCCCACATTGGGCTCCATCCTCAGCAGGGAGTCTGATTGAGATTCTCTCTCTCCCTCTTCCTCTGCACCTCCTCCTGTACTCACTCAATCAATCAATCAATCAATCATGTCAGGTGTGTCGAGTTTGGCCAGCAAACCCTGACACAGCGAATGAAAAGATCACTCCAGACACCTTAGTAGGAGAAAGGAGAGGCCTGGGAACCAGACACTATAGTGGCAAAATACCTCAAGCCAAGCTTTGTCTCCATTTTTATTGCACTCATATCAATACACCAAGTGCAAGCACAAAACAAGGCAGAAAGTGTAACCTTCATGGTCAGGACAGTAAGAGATGGGGCAGCATGTGATACTGGCAAGGGAGCAAGAAGCTCATGAAGTACGTAACCACCATAGGAGCCTGTTTTTCTTCAGAATTCAAAACATTTACTCCCTAGATGAGAACTTCAAGCCACAATAAGAATCTAGCTGCTTTCAGCCAAGGAACTTCAAAGGAGGCCCAGCATTGGGGCACTCCTCCTTTGTTTTTCAAGGAGTCTCATCTGAGGAGGCATATACAAGGCAGATTTTGTCTATCCAGACACTGCGAATTCCCATAAATAAATAAATAAAATCTTAAAAAACAAAAAACAACTCACTAGCTTATAAGAGAACAGTTTACCTGTGCAGATGGCTAAATTTTTTTCTACTAATATTTATGGAGAAGACACTTTAGATTTTTCATTCACCTAAGTATCAAATAACCTTTCCCCTCTTTTATTTTCCTTCTGATAAGAATTACCTCCCTGAAGTTTGCATTTCAAAGAGATGGCCTGGATAAGTATTCCTGGAGAAGCCCAGGTAGAACATTTACATTTCAAAGTCACAGGGAAAGAACGCAAGTTCCTACAAGAAGAACCCTTGTTTCCCAAGGCCAGAATTTTTACAAAACATATAAGCTTTTTGAGATTAATAGGTGAAATTTGAGGAATTGATCAAGAGGCTAGATGGACTTTGAATTGTTTCTGGAACTGCATTCTGGTTTTGCAAAGACTTGTAAGATGAGGACAGTTGCTTTTAATTCCTCAAAGATTTGGATTGCAGCCTAAATTACATTACAGGTTGATCCATCCAACCAACTACACTATCTTCCATGTGCTTTTCTTTACCAGGGAGATTTCCTACTAAAGCAGAAATCAAAAAAATGTCTATGTTCTGGATTTAGAGTTGCCCATTATTGTAATGTTTTAATGAATCATTTCACAAAGGCTTTAGAAGGTTTTTCTTTCCCTCTGGGTACATAGTTTTATTTTAGGTTAGGGGAAAAGACCTAAAAACAAATTTCCTATCAGGTTCTGGAGGTTAGCTTCTAATTTAGCCAGCTAATTTAGCCAGAGCTAATTTAAGTAGCTCTGACCACAGAGCTACTTAAAAAAAGACCCTTTTAAATATCTTGCCAGGTTTCAGCCAGGACAAATAATAAATAGTCTTGGCAGTATTAACCCATTGACTTCAAGAGATATCTATCCCCAAAGAGGGTTTGAAAGGTATTTTGATTTCCTCTCTCAACCAGGTACTATAGACAGAAACCCAAAAGAGCTGACTCTGTTTAGAATTCTCACTTGCTGCCAGTTCTCCCAGGATACCATCTGTAGGCTCTGGTATCTACCAGAATTTGGCAAAGATTTCCATTAATTTGAACTTTAGATTCCCTTGGCCATTTAAGGGAATAGTGTAGCAGTTTACCAGAAAATCACTCAATGTCTCATCAACTCTGGGAAGGGCATCTGTAATGCCAGTACCTTGGCAGGTGTTTATGGTCTTGTCCCAAATTCCTTTCAAAGTGGTCAGCTATAGAGGTCAGTCAGAATGATGGCTTCCCACCCTATTTTCTGCCCTTTCTATCAACCCGCTAATCCTGGGAAGTAATCCACTCATAAAAACTTTTGAGGTTCCTCTCTGTGTTTAGGGAATTTTTAAACTATGGCCCTTAGTCAACACAAAGGAGTAAAAGATACCTGAAAAGTGTTGCCTTTAGCCTTGGATGATCTTATTTTAAAAGTTAATTGCTTAATCATCTCTTCATACTGGAAAGACAAATCAGAAAGAAGGTTACTAGAATGAGTGCTCAGATAAAGAATAGCGAAGAGAGCAGGACTTGTGTCAGCCTTACAGTCTTTTATTTTGGGTGCCTCTTACAGGCTAACTTTTATAACAAGTCTTTCCGTGAAGTTATTTTAGAATTTTGAAGTCTTATTTTTTTAAGATTTTATTTATTTGAGAGATAGCAACAGAGATAGCAACAGAGAGCACAAGCAGAGGGAGCAGCAGAGAGAGGAGAAGCAGGTTCTCTGCTGAGCAGGGAGCCAGACTCGATCCCAGGACCCTCGGATCATGACCTGAGCCAAAGGCAGTTGCTTAACTGACTGAGCCACCCAAACACCCCAATCTTGTAGACTTTTGGAAGCCTCTGTGTACCAGTTGAAATAGGTATCCAATCCTGTTTGTTTGATTTGGGAACCCTTGCTTTTAAGTACACTTCTTAAATGAGCTTATCAAATTGGAACATTTCCTATAATGACCATTGTAATTCTAACTTATTTTTAGTACAGTTTTGCCATTTTTCTAGATATACACAGCTTCTGGGGCCACAGTTCGTATACACAAAATAAGCAGGTGTGCCAGAAGGTGGCACACTTGACTCTTTCATATTTAAGGAGCTCATTTCTTCTAGCTAAGACTCTGGGTCTCTTGGAGCCAAATTAATACTTAAAAGTGATGTGCCACTAGGTTGGGGATTGTTTGGTGTTTCACAGTATACCTGTTGCATGGAAATTTTCTTAAGGTTGTCAGGTGACTTGTTGTCAATCTAACCCATTCTGTGACCAACTTATTGCAACACAGGAGTCTTTAAGTTAGGTGGTAAGCACTCCAACAGCTTTTAAGTGCTCAATCAGGCCCACCAATTTTGTGGCTTTTGCATTCCAAGATGCATGCTAACAATAGCTTTTACCTGCACATTAATATACCAGCAGTAACAAACGATGTCACTGCAGACTGGCCAATAGAAGGTGTTGTGTGTACCACCAGCAGATCCCAACAGGAAACTGGGGACAGAACCAAGAGCTGGGGTTCCAAAGTGGGGAATTGGGGTCTGAACTACCAACAGCCCCCTCCATAGAAATGTCTGGAAAGCCAATTAGATCAGAAGCATGATGTTAAGACAGTGGAGCCCAAAACTGAGAGGAACTTACCCACCGCCCTCAGAAATAGCAAGAAAGCCATTGAATTCAAAAGAGTTTGCTGGTACCCTGCCTCTGTTTCTTGTTGCCCCTGAAGCTGTTGGAGGTCTCCTTTTGTTCCACCAAATCTGTTAAAAGAAACAAAATTCAACAAGAAAATTTGAAGATCTAATTGGCTTTATCCAATGATTCTTGTATCAGATAACATGCCACCTAGCAGACAGGAAGGAGTCCAAAGAGCAATGCAAAATAAAAGACTTTTATAGGCCGGAGGAGGCAGGACAAGAATGTTTCTAGCAAAGAGTTGATTGTTTCAGACAAGGTCACCTTCCTAAGGGGGATGGGATGGGCTACAGGGTGTATTACCTCTCTAGTACTGACCAAATAACTCCAGATTGACCTGTTAAAGCGTATGTTCCTGGGAGAGCCTGAAACTGCAATGAAGTTAGGTGTTAAGTGGTGGTCTGCTGACATGGGGCTCTAGCACAGTGACTCCATTTGGGGTCTATTGACCTTTTTTTTTTTTAAACGGATACAGAAAACTAACAAGGGCATAGTTCCCACCTTTACAACAGCAACAACAAAAACATAGGGCAATCTAGAACTTCACAGTTTTTCTTGAATGCCTCAGTGATTTGGTGTTGCAAAGCAGCCAATGAACCTAAAATCTTGGAAAACACAGATAATTGCCAGCAGAGACAGACATGAACACTTGCTTACCTGGGGGAAGAGGCCATCTAACACTAGTGAGAGGAATTAGCCTAAAATTCTTAGTGTATCACTAAAAGCTGAGTATGGGCTGCCCAGTGCCATGGATTTAGGGGAGAATTGATCTACTTAAGGGCTCTTCTCAACTTACCTCACAGGGTAGTTGCATAATGACTGTGAGTGTCCTGAGGAAAGGATACCTGTAATGCTGGCCTGAGGGACAGAATAACAGCCACTGAGGGAAAGGCACAAAACCTGCCCAGATTCCTCTCCTCATCTCCCTACAGAACAAAAACTTTGACTGTCAGAGATAGAGTATGCTGCCCTTCCTGTACTGGTGAAACCCTACTGCCACTGGGACAAGGGAACAGAAAAAAGTTCCCAGCCCTGGTGGAAGCCAGAAATAAGTTCTGGGCCCAGATCTACAGCTGGGGTGGGCAGTACTACTGAATAAACCACATCACTGAGATCCAACAACATAACACAGGCCCAAGACTGAGTCTCAATCAGAATGGCAGAGAACACCCTGTCTTGCATCCTCTGGAGGCCAACAGATATTGAGAGACAAGAGACAGGCTAATGATGTGGGGAGAGACTCTCTTTGAGATACAGCCCAAAGGGAAGACCTAAAGCTGAAGGAGGAACAGACACTGATATTTTTTTAAACCCTCTAGAAAACCACACTCATCCTAAACACAAAATCACATTAGAGGAATTTAAAGTCTATGGTACACTGAAAGTAACCAGAGCAATAAGAAATGGCAAACCCAGCTCAATTCCTGACTAGACTGACACACCCCTACACTAAAGCCTCAGTGCAAGGAAGGGTTTATTCATTTCCAGGCATAAAATCTATTCATCTGTGTCTCTACTGGCTCACACAAGTGTTGTGCTTTCAAAAAAATACAAGGCATACAAAAAATCAAAACAAAAGACCCATATCGCCATGAGACAAGGAAATTGATGTATATGACAAAGATTTTGGAACTATCACACAAACAATTATAAGAATTAATTAATTAAGAATTAAGGAGAAGAAGAAAAAGAAGAAGAAGAATTAATTAAGAATTAATTAAGATAAATAAAGGACCCAGTGGAAAAAGTTGGAATATGCAATATCAGATGGGTAATTTCAACAGAGATGGAAACTATCAGAAAGAATCAGATGGAAATGATAGAAATGAAAATCACAGTAACAGAGATGAGGAATATCTTCAGGAAGTTCATCAGAATACTCAACACACCTGAGAAAGGAATCTGCAGAATTGAACTATGGCATAATATCAAATGGCTTAACATGTATGTAATAGGATTCCAGAGGGAGAAGAGAGAAAGAATGGAGGAAATACAAAAAAAAAAAAAAAAAAAAAAAAGGCTGAGAATCTTCCTGAATAAATGACAGCACCAAACCACAAATATAACAAGCTCAGAAACACCAACTGGGATAGATACTAACAAACACACATAGAAACACATGTGCATACACACGCACACACACACCAGGGCATATCATATTCAAACTATTAAAAATCAAAGATAAGGAAAATATCTTGAAGGTAGCCAGAGGAAAAAGTCACATTATGTACAGGAGAATAAAGATTACAAGAGACCTCTTATCAAGAAATTATGCAAACCAAAAGAGAACAAGGTGGCATCTTTTAAACTTTTGTGTATAAGTCACAGGATGACACTACACACAAAATACATTTCAGATTGTAATTCTAAATATGAAATACAAATAATAAAGATTCTGAAAGAATATCATCTTGACCTTGGAGTGAGCAAAGATTTCTTAAACATTATATAAATAATTTAACTACAAAGTAGAAAAATGATAAAATCCATTAAAATTAGGAGCTTTCACTCAGTGTCAGAACCAGGGTGATGTAAGGGAGGCATGAACCTGTGAACAAAGCATAAGGGAGGGTGAAAACAGTCATCCAGATGATTAATATATATTAGTGCAATATTTATTTTAAGACTCAGAATTAATGCAAAAAGTCTGTGATAGACAAAACATCAAAATTTTAAATAAAAATGGGATCTGAGTGGATTTCTGGTTTACAATTCCACATGTAATGAGTTTGGAAGTTGCCACTCCATTCTGAAAACAAATAAAAACCTGAACAATCAACAGATCTCCTTGGATGAGAGTGAGAGGTGAAGACACAGGGCAAAACACTGTCCCCAAATTGGAGAGACAGGTAAATACAGGGAGTCACATCTTTCTGGAGTAGAGACTCAAGTAGAAAGGGCCATGGGAACCAGTGCCAGGGTAGGAAAACAAGAACTGTAGATGATTAATACCAGAGGCTCAGTGCAGACAAGTCTAAGAGTTAAAAATTCCAGGGGTACCCAGTCATAGAAAGACCTGACAATATTGTGAAACTTGCCACCAGGAGCTTGACCAGATTCTCACCATAAATATCAAAGAGATATCTCCTTGTGCCTCTGGCAGGAAGGGGGGAAATTGGGCCATTTTAAAATAACCTACAGCACTCTATTTTTCTTGACAAGGCCTCCCTCAGGAGAAAGTAGTCAAGCAGAGCCTAACCTCCTGGGATATTATCAGAGTCTAAGTGACATGGGGGAAGGAAAATACTCAGCTCCAACCCACTCTAGCCATCTTCTCCAACCTAAAGAAAGAGGGAGAAAAATACCTGAGAAATACTTGTGAAGTTCACAGAGGAGAAGCACAGTCTCCCTTAAAGACTAAGAACTAATCATAAGACTATAGAAAACTTACTTTTTCCTCACAGCTTACCAACACATTACTACAGCCTCGGTACAGAAGTTCCTTTTACCTGATACGTCACATCCAGCTATCAAGAACTAATTACAAGGCATACTAAAAGGCAAGAAACACAATTTTAAGAGACAGAGTAGCATCAGAACCAGACATGGCAAAGATCTTGAAATTATCAAACTGGGAATTAAAAATAACTATGATTAATGTGCTAAGGGCTCTAATAGATAAAGTAGATAGGATGTAAGAACAGATAGGTAATACAAGCAGAGGGATGTAAATCCAAGAAAAGAAATAACAAATGTTAGAGATTTTTTAAAAAATTATGTAACAGAAATGAAGAATGCCTTTAATAGGCTTATTGATAGACTGGACATGACTGAGGAAAGAATTTATGAACTTGAAGATGTAGCAATAGAAATCCCCCAAATCTGAAAAACAAAGAGAACAAAGACTTTTAAAAAAACAACAACAACACAGAATATCCAAAGGGCTAAAGGTGTAACATACATGTAAAGAGACTACCAAAAGGAGAAGAAAAAGAAAAACGAACAGAAGAAATGTTTGAAACCGTAACTGATAATTTCCCCCAAGTTAATGTCAGACACCAAACCACAGACCCAGGAAACTCAGCAAACACCAAATTAGATAATGCCAGAAAAACTACACCGGCATATCATTTTCAAACTACAGAAAATCAAAGATAAAGAAAAAATCCAGAAGGAAGCTGGAGGGGAAAAAAATCTTACCCATAGAGAAACAAAATTAGAATTATAACTGACTTCTCAGAAACCACTCAAGCAAAAAGAGAGTGGAATGAAATAATTAAACTTGCAAAGAAAAAAACCCACCAACCTAGAATCTGTACCATGAGAAAATGGTCTTCAAAAGTGAAAGATGGGGCGCCTGAGTGGCTCAGTGGGTTAAGCCTCTGCCTTCAGCTCAGGTCATGATCTCAGGGTCCTGGGATTGAGCCCCACATCAGGCTCTCTGCTTGGCAGGGAGCCTGCTTTCCCCTCTCTCTCTGTCTGCCTCTCTGCCTACTTGTGATCTCTGTCAAATAAATAAATAAAAATAAAATCTTAAAAAAAAAGTGAAAGATGGGCTTTCTCAGACAAACAAAAATTGAGGAAGTTTATGGTCAGTAGACCTGCCTTGCAAGAAATGTCAAAAGTTCTTTAGAGAGAAAGAAAATAATATGTCAGAAACTTGGATATATGTAAGAAAGAGCATAGAAGAAGGAATCAGTGAGATAAAAGAAAAGCATTTTGTTTTTCTTATTCTTAATTAATCTACTGGATAATAATTTATTCAAAATAATAAGACAATGTATTCAATTACATGTGCTTATATATATATATCATACATTATATATAATATATACTATACTATATATACATATACATACATATACATATATAGATTTTATGATATTGTATATTATCTATAAATACTTACATATGCTTGTATGTAAGTGAAATGAATGACAGCAATGATAGAAGGGATGGGAGGGAGGAATTAGGATTGTTATTATAAGGTACTCACACTAACATGTAAAGCAGGATAGTGTTATTTGAAAGTGGACTTGAATTAGTTGTAAATGTGTATTGCAAACTTTAGAACAACCACTCAAAAAAGGTAAAAAGAAAAAATATAACTGAAATACTAAGGAGAGAACATTGAATCATATAAAATGCTTGATTAAAATCACAAAAGGCATAAAAAGAGTGGAAGATGAGAACAGGAACAAAAAACAAGGTAACCAAAAAACCAAGGGTAACAAATAGAAAACAATAACAAATACAGTAGAGATTAATTGAACTATATTAATAATCACTTTGGTCTAAATGCACCATTAGACAGAGATTATCAGAGTGGATCAAAAAATTAGACCCAACTATATTTTGTCCACAAGAAACCCACTTTTAATACAAAGACACATATAGGTTGAAAGTAAATGAATAGAAAAAATATACCATGCTAACACTAATCAAAAAGCGGGAGTAGCTATACTAATTTCAGACAAACAAGATCAGACATATTGCTGGAGGTCAATCCTCCAAAAAGACATAACAATCCTTAATGTGTATACACCTAATAACAGCACCAAAATACATACGATAAAACTGATAGAACTGCAAGGAGAAATAGATGAATCTACTGTTATTGTTGGACCCTTGGGCGCACCGCTCTGACCAGTAATGACACAGCTGAATTCAACAATCAATCAGTGGGATATAATGGACATTTAAAGACTACTTCATCCAGTAACAGCAATATACACAGTCTTCTCAGGCTCACATGGAACATTCGCCAAGACGGATCCTGTTCTGGGCCATGAAATACACCTTGACAAATTTAACAGAATAGAAATCATACAATATTTTGTTTTCACAGCACAATGAGGTAAACCAGAAATCAATAACAGAAGGATCACTAGAAAATCCCCAAAAGCATAGATTAAACTACCTCACTTCAAGACTTACTATAAAGCTACAGCAATCAAGACAGTATGATACTGGTGAAAGAATAGATAAATAGATCACCCAGAAGAGAAGAGAAGAGAAGAGATAGCCCAGAAATAGACCCAGATGATATATAGTCACCTGATCTTTTTTTCCTTGGATATATGGTCAAATGGTTTTTTTCTTTTTTTTTTTTAATTTAAATTCAGTTAGCCAATGTATAGCACATTATTAGTTTTTGATATAATGTTCAATGATTCATCAGTTGTCCATAACACCCAGTGCTCATCATATCCCCCAGTTACCCCATCCCCTCACCCATCTCCCTTTCTGCAGCTGATCTTAGACAAAAGAGCAAAGGCAATTCAACGGAAAAGAAAGATATGACCAACCCCATCAAGTGTGCAGTCAGAGTGGCAAGGGAAGAAGGCATTTCCAGGAGCCGTGGAGCAGTGCAGGACCTGCCACTTAAATCTTTTTTGCTCGCAGGTATTTTCTTGAATAGCAACACTGATATCACCTTGCAAGAACCTAATAAAATGAAGAGTCTTGAACCTGGGTCACACTGGAATAGATCCTGTACTTTACCTAGGTTCCAGCAGACCCACTCAGTGTTCCCAGGAGGCTGAGAAGCCAGAGACTGGCCTCAGCTCATCCTGGCTTTTTGGACCCTGGAGGCCATCACCTTCCACCGCAGGGCCTCTGGCAAGTTTCCAACCTGAGCTTTGTCTGTGAAACGGAATGACATCTGGCCTCCTAGGGGTGTCTGGAGAATTACACGAGATCACATATTTAAAGGCACTTTGCACAGCTTCTTCCTGCTTCTGAGAGTCCCAGGAACCCTGTGGACAGTAGGAATGAATAACCACATTTAAAATGAGACCCTACAGGCTCAAACCACTTGCACAGCCGTGTTTGTGTTATTCCAATGGAGTGACACACCCAAGGATCCGTTGACAGATGAATGGATAAATAAAAAGTGATGTATACACACAACGGAATATTATTCAGCCTTAAAAAGGGAGGAGATTCTCATACCTGCTCCAACAGGGAGGAAACTTGAGGACATATGGTGAGTGAAATAAGCCAGACACAAAAGGACAAACACCGTCTGATCTCCCCCTTGTACTAGGTAGCTGGGGTAGTCAAATTCATACAGACTGCCGACCAGGGGTGAGGGGAGGAAGGAATGGAGACACTAAGTGCAATGGGTATGGAGTTTCAGTTTGGGATGCTGAGAAAGTTCCAGAGACGGATGGTGGGGATGGTTGTACCACAGTGTGAATGTGCTTCACGCCACTGGACTGCACGCAAGAATCGGTTAAAAATGGTAAACTCTGTTTTGTTTGTGTTTACCCACAACAACAACAACAATGAAAACCGGATGATCCGATCACTAACAAACCTACACGTGGAGGACACAGCCTGGAGCAGAGCTGTTCAGGCGCTAGACTGGAAGCGTGGCTTGGCTCTTAGCTGAACTGGGACTGCCCGAGGCGGCAAGGGCCTCCCTGGCTGCAGGCGCCCACATTCTCCCATCCACGGTCACGCCTGAGTTCACTGGGGTTCAGATGCTCCCACGGCACGATTTGGCTGATGGCTGCTGCCATAGTTTAGAGGACAGACACAGACCCAGACCTGGCTTCTTCCGGGTGGGAAACATTTGGAAATTCCCTGTATCTAAGCTTCCCCCTTTGGAAATGGAGGATATTTTTTGGCCTTAGCTTTGTGGATTCTTTTATTCTTTTTGAGTGTCTTTACCCACCTGGCAGGAGGCAGGTATGTGTTGTTTGACAAGACCAGGTGGTTCTTTTATGCCCCCCAAGTGAGAACAGCTGCCCTTTTATTGCCTGAGGCTGGCCGGCTCTGGTTCAGGCATCTCCACCACCAATATCTCCCAGAATTCTGGACTCTCTGACTTGCCAAGATCCATAGAGGTCAACTCGCTCTGTGACTATCTTCTCTTCTGCTTCTGGCTTCAATTTCCTCTCTAACAATGACCCTTTTGTCCCTCATCATTTGGCTATCAAGCTCCTGGATAAGCAAGCAGACAAAACATGGGCAGAGCGCTGCTGCGTTCACACCGTTGTCTTCTGATGCTGAGCAGTGGGCCCTACACACTCCTTGTCCTAAGGATGAAGAGAGCCCCCTTGCATTTTCCTCAACAGTTCCACAAGCCTCAGTTAATTGTAACCTCGAATCTCTCTGGCATGATTCTGACAAAATCTGGGTCACTCCACCACCCCTAACCTCTGCAGGAGGCAGAAATGATAGGCCAGGGGCGCCTGGGTGGCTCAGTGGGTTAAGCCGCTGCCTTCGGCTCAGGTCATGATCTCAGGGTCCTGGGATCGAGTCCCGCATCGGGCTCTCTGCTCAGCAGGGAGCCTGCTTCCCTCTCTCTCTCTCTCTCTGCCTGCCTCTCTGTCTACTTGTGATCTCTGTCAAATAAATAAATAAAATCTTTAAAAAAAAAAAAAGAAATGATAGGCCACACTCTTTTTGGAATCCTACAGGGACGGCAATATCACATACAACCTCAGCCTGGTCTCAGGCCAACTCTTGTAGAAAGCTCTAGGAATTTGAAGGACTAGGAACTCCACTTTGTCTGGATTTTTTTATATCAATATCACCCCTCACCTAAAGCAACAACATTTGCCTCATGTTTTCCTGGGAGATTCACAGCTGCTATCCATCAACTCAATGAGTGTCACTGGCTTTGCTGGTGCATTTGTCATTTGAAAGGAAATCTTAGCTCATTAGTTGTCACATTTTCACCAGCCTTCTGACCAATGTGAAGAATTTCCTGGATGTTTTTCCTAGACATTTTTAAGGCATCAGCTTCCCAGATGAGTTTGGTTGACATCAACCTGAAGTTAATTAGCACTCTAAAGAAGTAAGGGCACACTGGCTTTTAGCTAGTTCATTTGGGATTCTTTCATTGTGGGTTGTCCTCCAGCAGAGGAAGGAGGGTCTTTGAAGGCAACAGACAAAGCCACAGATGGGAGCTTGCTGGGGAGCAAAGCAGTACCGGGAAATTGACTACTACCAAAGGTCTGCAAAGATCCACTTTGCAATCAGTTTGTGGTAGTTCTAGGACACCTGGAGGGGAAAGGTAGCACAAAGCCTTAAGATCAGTGCGGAAAAAGGTAAAACATGATGTCACCACAAACACTAATCTTGCCAGTACTTTTGCTGTGAGGCTGAATTTTCTACCGGACAAGGGTGGGGTTGTGGTTTTGGTTTTGGTTTTTTGGAGGACACAATTGTAGGTAGGAAAGAGAGAAGACTGAAGAAATTTAAAAAGGTTTTGGGAAAGCTGCTGAGGAAGGGAGGCAATGTCGCTAGTGAAAAGGAATGCCAGGGTGAGCAGGTTGGTGGGAGAGTAAAATGTGCAGCCACAATGGAAATTAGTGTAGCGGTTCTTCAAAACATTCAACGTAAATTACCACGGGACTCAGCAAATCGACTTCCGGGTATATATCCATAAGAACGGACATGTTCTTGAAAATTTAATTCTACACCCATGTTCATATCAGCATTATTCACAATAGCCAAAAGCTGGAAGCAAGTCAAGTGTCCATTGAGTGGATAAACACAGCGTGACATGTTAACACAATGGAGTAGTATTCAGCCTTGAGAAGGGAGGAATTTCTGCCATGTGCTACAACATGATGAACCTGCAGGACGTTATGCTGAGAGAAATGAACCAGGCACAAAAGGACAAACACTGCATGATTCCACTTGTATGAGGTCCCTAAATTTGGTACATTCATAGAAACAGACGGTAGAACGGTGGTAGCCATGGGAGGCAGGGAGGGAATTTGGAATGTGATGAGTAGAGTTTCTGTTTGCATGATGAAAATCAGTTCTGGACACGTGGTGATTGCATAGCACTGTGATCTGAAGTGAACTGTACTCTTAAAAATGATGAAAATGGTAAATTTTATCAAAAGAAAAAAAATTAATTTTTAAAAGGAAAGGTTGACTAAGGTTTGAAGTCATCAACTTGGTGTAGATCTATTATGCGAGAAGAGGTCAGAAGGTCTGTGCCCCTTGGCAGGCACAGCGGCCCTCCACAACTCCTTCCTCTGCTGTGGCCTGCCTCACAGGTGACATACTGGTGGCTGAGAAAGCCCCCAGGACCTTCCAGCTTTCCTTGTCTCTGCCTTGCTCATGCTCTCCCCTCTGCCTGGGATTCCTGCCCACCATGTAGACAATTCCCAGTCCTTTATAATCCCCTTCTCCAACAAGCCTCCCCTTTCAGCCCACATGGGCCCCATTGATATCTAGGCTGTGTCTACACTTGCAAGTTTGGGGTGTGTGTATTTGTCTCCCCTTGCAGGAATTCAGGCACAGGGCCTTATGCATCTTTGTATGCTTGGCACAAAGCACAGCAATGAACAATGAAATTATAAATAGATGAGAATTCTTGTTGAGCCCTTTTCACCTCTTTTTGTTTCTTTCTCCCCCCACCTCCCTCCATGTGGGATGTATGATATGAGAGGCAGATCTGTCCCCTCTTCCTTATGACATTATCACTAAATCCTCCAATGCTTGCTAATGCCCGTGGTGTGATTGGATCAGCTGACCTCTGGGTTATATGTTTATAGTATTTTTAGGAAAGCCATTCACTCCTGTTTACCCAAGACAGTCCAGTTTTAGCTGGTTGCTCCCTGCTAACTGCTAATAGCACCGCCTTCACTCCCAGAAGGGTCCTAGCTTAGATGACAGATTACATGGTCACCTTACCAACACACTGTGAAGCTTCATGCCTTGGTGCCTTACCTCTGGGTGAGGCCCTCCCACCTCATTCACCCTTCCCCTATTTGGTAAGGCCAATATCCTCAAGGCTCAGTTCACAGGTCATTCTGTCAATCAGAATTTTTAGTCCAAACAGAAGAATCCACCCTGGGGAGTGTAAGCAGAAAAGTAATTCATAAAGGGTTTGGGGCTGCTAACAAATCTCCAGGAGGGCTAGACAGACAGAACGTAAAGTTGCACAGCCAAGGGTGTATCAAACACACCTGCTTCCTCCTCCAGCAAAACAAAAACAAGCAAACAAGAAAACCCCTGCTGCCAATAGCTCACAACACCTCTGGGACTTGGGGTGTCATAACAGGGGCTCTGCCCGGTCAGCTCGAAGGCACTGAGGCCGCCGCCACCAGGCTTGCAGGGAAACCGTAAAAGTGGACAGTGCTTCTGCAGCTCTTACCCTGCATCAAGCATGGCTGTAAATGCCTTCCCTGTAGTAGCTGGTAACTCCCATGAGGTAGTGCTATTATCATTCCCATTCCATGATGGGAGAAACTGAGTCATGGAGCGGTAAGGTAAACCGCCCATGGTCACTCACTCCAGCCCCAGGCTTCCTCCCTCAAGAAGGTGGTTTTCCCTGCCTGCAGGCTCCTCCTCATGTGGCTCACTTCTGAGTCCAAGTCCAAGTCAGAGTCTAGGTCTCATGGTCAGAACCTTGATAGCCACTGCCCCGTGCCCCGTGCAGGAGGATCTGCAGTTGTTAGACTTCTGGCTTCTGCCTTGGGAAGGCGGGACTCCGAACGAAGTGAGAGTGCTCAAAGATGTTGGTGAAGGATGGCTGTGCCGTCCCCTCGTCACTTTCGTGGTTCTTTCTTCAGCGTCCCGAGCCTCAGTCGGCACTGACCTTATACCCAGGCAAGCTGACCCCTACCCCAGACCCTGCATTTCAGAGTAGCTTCCTCAAAATTTCCCGAGTCCCCTCTGGTAGCTGGGACATGATGGGGCCAGCTGTTCCACCTGGTTATATCACTCGGAGCCAGAATCAGGATCTTTTGGGTGCTCTCTCTACCCTATGTGTGCGACTGACCAGGTGCCCTAAAGATCCAGAACTGAGTGTCCATAGCCAGTACACCTTCAGGAGAGTCTGGCGAGAGTGTGTTCCCTCTGGCCAGCCTAGCACTTCTTACATGGGATTGTGTGACAATGGAACTAACCACCACCCCTTGGTAGTGACGCACTGGTTTAGGGTGACACACTCACTTGGGACACAAGATAAAGAATCTTCAAACACACTAACTGTCCAATAAATAAATACATATTACCTCTTCCTACGCGTTATTCTAATCTTCATTGATAAAACCCCACAAAGGCCCAAGAATTTGTAATACATTTTTTTCTTTCTTTTTTTTTTTGTACGGCATGTGAATTATACTTCAATAAAGCTGTTTCTTTTAAGTTTTTAAATTGTTTTTCTTTTAATGACATATAATGTATTATTTGCCCCAGGGGTACAGGTCTATGAATAACCAGGCTTACACATTTCACAGCACTCACCATAGCACATACCCTCCCCAATGTCCATCACCCAACCACCCTATCCCTACCCTCCTACCGCCAGCAGCCTTCAGTTTGTTTCCTGAGATTAAGAGTCTCTTATGGTTTGTCTCCCTCCCGATCCCATCTTGTTTCATTTTTTCCATCCCTACCCCCATGACCTTCCCACCCCGCCTCTCAAATTCCTCATATCACAGACATAATATGATAATTGTCTTTCTCTGATTGACTTATTTCACTCAGCAAAATACCCTCTAATTCCATCCACGTCGTTGCAAATGGCAAGATTTCATTTCTTTTGATGGCTGCATAGTATTCCATTGTACATATGTACCACCTCTTCTTTTTTTTTTTTTTTTT
>NW_019154128.1:783449-826444 GCF_002288905.1 Enhydra lutris kenyoni
GTTCCCTGAGCGCTTTCCGTAGAGTTCCAGAGGACGGGAATGAAGATGGCGGCCTCCCAGTCTCCGTCCCGGAGGAGCCAAGAGCCCAGAGCCCCACTCCTGAGTGCGTCCTCAGAGAACAGTGCCCAATTACTCCCTTCACCCTGGCCTCCGGCCGTGCTCTGAGCTGACCGAACCTGCAACCGGTTCAAGGTAACCCCGAGCTGAGAGTCACTCCTCGGCTCTGTCTCTGTAGCCGGCTTACCCGTTCTAATACCTGTAAGCTCTGCGACACTCAGACACCCCCGATCCTTCTGTGACCCTGCGGGACCTAAGACCACGCTGACCCCGCGTGGGCTTCACCCCGGTTAAGCCTCTGGAGCGATATCCCTCAGCGGAACAGACTTTTAAAAGTCCTGATTTTTGCTCCGTTGCTCCGCCGCTTGCTGGGAGCCTGCCCCTCCCCCCGCGGTCTATCTTCCCGTCGCTTTGGATTCACTTCTCCGCCAGTCCTACCTTTCAGAAAGTGGTTGATTTTCTGTTTCTAGAATTGCTGTTCTTCTCTTCGATCTCCCGTTGGATTTGTAGGTGTTTGCACTCTTTAGATAACCTATCTAGCTGATCTCCCGCTACCTGAAGTAGTCTCAGCCTGCTACTTCTCTGCCATCTTGACTCCTCCCCGTGTACCACCTCTTCTTTATCGGTTCATCTGTTGATGGACATCTAGGTTCTTTCCATGGTTTGGCTATTGTGGACATTGCTGCTATAAACATTCAGGTGCACCTGCCCCTTCGGATCACTACATTTGTATCTTTAGGGTAAATACTAGGTAGTGTGATTGCTGGGTCATAAGGTAGCTCTATTTTCAACTTTTTGAGGAACTTCCATACTGTTTTCTAGAGTGGTTGCACCAGCTTGCGTTCCCACCAACAGTGTAGGAGGGTTCCCCTCTCTCCGCATCCTCACCAGCATCTGTCATTTCCTGACTTGTTAATCTTAGCCATTCTGACTGGTGTGAGGTGGTATCTCATTGTGTTTTGATTTGTATTTCCATGATGCTGAGTGATATTGAGTACTTTTTCATGCATATATTTTTTTAAGATTTTATTTATTTATTTGACAGACAGAGATCACAAGTAGGCAGAGAGGCAGGCAGAGAGAGAGGAGGAAGCAGGCTCCCCACTGAGCAGAAAGCCTGATGCGGGATTCGATCCCAGGACCCTGAGATCATGACCTGAGCCACCCAGGCACCCAACATGCATATATTTTTAAACTGAATTGATCCTATAGATAAGAGCCCCGCAGCAAATACTCACTCAAGGTCCCATGCATCCTCGCGGCAACCCTGCCCTCAGTGCTACCGTAGCACTTTGTGTTTGCTTCTGCTATAGCACATGTGGCAGCATTTGACACTTTTAAACACATTCCTCTTTGTGGCACTTTCCCTGGTCACCTTCCATAATAACCCTCTGTCTCTCTTTCAAACGCCAGAGTGTTTAGCTCCTGCTCCTGGGCCCTTTTCTTCTAAGTGTCTCCCTCAGTTACCTTGTCTCCTCCTGTGGCTCTGAATGCTATCTAGATGTTGGTGAACCTCATGTCTTTATTTCTGGCCCTGATCTCTCCCCTAAACAAACCCTAAACTTTTTACTCAAATACCAAACCAATATCTACACTCAGATGCCTAACAGACACATAAATTTCACATATCTGGGGCTCCTGGGTGGCTCAGTCATTCAGTGTCTGCCTTTGGCTCAGGTCATGATCCCAGGGTCCTGGGATGGAGCCCAGCATCAGGCTTCCTGCTGAGCAGGGAGCCTGCTTCTCCCTCTCCCACTCCCACTGCTTATGTTCCCTCTCTTGTCTCTCTCTCTTTCTGTAAAATAAATAAAGTCTTAAAAAATAAATAAATAGGGGCGCCTGGGTGGCTCAGTGGGTTAATAAAGCCTCTGCCTTCGGCTCTGGTCGTGATCCCAGGGTCCTGGGATTGAGCCCCGCATCAGGCTCTCTGCTCAGCAGGGAGCCTGCTTCCCTTCCTCTCTCTTTGCCTGCCTCTCTGCCTACTTCTGATCTCTGTCTGTCAAATAAATGAATAAAATCTTTAAAAATAAATAAATAAATAAATAAATTTAATTCACACATCCAGGACAGAATCATTACTTGTACATACATATACCTCGAAACCACCACCTTCCTGGTTCCCCATATTTCTGCGCCAGACTGACTGTTCCATCAATGAGGCCTGCTGTCCACCTCAGTGCATGTCTCCAAACCTCAGTCCTTTCCCCCAGCCACCACCCTGGCCTGAGCCCATCCCTCTTGCTGCTCTAGTCGGATAGTCTCCCTGCCTCCCCCTCCATCTCCATAAACCATCCTATTAAAAGCCAGAGAGCTCTTTTCATAAGGTAAGTCAGAGCATCTCATTCCTCTACTTAACATACTTCAAAAACCCCATTTCCCTTTAAAAGCATGCAGATTCACCTTGGCATGGTCTTAAATGCCTACCTCTTCAGCCACTCCCTTCCTTCTCTCTCCTCACTTGGTTTCCGCTGACTCGCTCCTGCTTCACACCCTCTGTAGTATAGTCCAGTCTCCCTGAGCACCAGCTGTTGCAGGCTGGCAGCCTTCCCTCTTCACACTGCACGTCCAGCAAACATCACCTTTCTGGACTGCTCTTTTTCCTTCAGAATATTTACTACGTTCTGGAGTTGGGTGCTTTGTTCATTCGTTTATCAGTTATTTAGCTGTTTCTGGACTGTAAGCTTCACGAGGGAGGGTACTTGTCTGTCTTGCTTTCCACAAAATTCCTGGGACTTAGAACACTGCCCAGTGCAAGAAGGAATTCAGTAGGAGGAGTAACGTCCCCAAGATGTGGAGGTCTTCGCTGACTTTGCTCCCCTCACAAGAACAACTAACAACTATGCATGGACAGGACAGGGCTGGAAGAACTGTAGTACATGAACATGATGCTGAGGCCCCCCACACCACAGAAACCAAGACAGACCACATTAGAAGGGTAAAAGAAGCTGCTACACACTGACCACATTTCCCCTCCCCCAGGCCAGTGCAGCTTCATGCAGAGAGATCCCCTGAACCTCCAGTGCCACCAGAGTAGACATTCAGTTTCCCCAGTGTAATAGTTTGTTATTTGAGGGCCCTCACTCTGACGTTGCCCTATGAGGATTGCAGAGGAATCTGTGGACTTTGACCCCTGGGAACCTGACTGTGATGGAGAAGGGGGAAAGGCATGCAACAACCAGCACCCAGACCTTGGAAGACCAAAGTCCTATCTTCAACATCCACGGAGTAGTCCAACCAGAGGTTTCGCCAAGCCAAGATGGTGGCTCAGTCTGACCAGGGAACTCGGCAAGATACAGATCAGCCTGCTCAGGTTCTCGATTGAAAAGTCTGGCTATCTCCAGAGCTGTTCTGACCACCCCCCCAACCACAAACACACACACACACACACACATGCTTTCCAGGCAAGGGAGCTGAGTCATGGCCCAGCTCGTTGTCAAGTGTGGCTCCCAGACCCATCCAACCACAAAATCTGGCTAAAACACCTGGCATCCATGTAGCCCAACAATGCTTGGACAGAGAGTCTAGCAGGCAGAGCTGAGTGTTTGCAGAGTAGAGTCAGAAGCCCCATTTGGCCAGGGAATTTGGGGTGCAGGTCAACTTGAACCAAGACCACAAACAAAAAGCCTTGCTGGTGCCAGTTCTCCCACTGGTCCCAGACAGGGAAACAAATTCAGAGCCCCACTGGCTACTGAACAGAGACTTTTGTCCACCCTACTAGGGAATCTAAGCAGAGCACTCAGGGAGTCGCACTGCACAGATGACAGCCCTGCTTACAGAGCCTCTTGAACAGAGAGTGCAGCCCATGGCTTTCTCTACTTGCAGAGTAAAACTGGGAGCCCCACTTGGCTAGGGAATTCAATGCATAGTCTTGCCCTAGAGCCTATTCTGCTGCCCCACCAGGGCAGAGAAGCTAATTCATAGCCCCACCTATTGCTGAGTATAGTACCTGGGCTGACCAGCTAGTAAACCCGAGCAGAGAACCCAGGCAACTGAAGAGCCCATCCTACTCACAGACTTGGGCAGGGAACCAGCCAGCGGTCCTATGCAGGTGTTCTCAGGTAGCAGCAGCAACCTCCCTACCTGCAACCTTAGAGCTTGGGCAGTGGTCTTGCCCAAAAGGAGACCCTGATAGCAGGTCCTGCTTTCCCAAGGATGCTATCAGCTGACAGACTGGAAACCCAAACTGGGCTAACTGGTAGAGAACCATTTCTGCCAAAGTGAGCCTGCAAAGTCTGGAAGAGGGGACTACTTAGTCAAATGCACAGATACCAACATAAGGAATCAAGGATCACAAAAAATCTGGCAAACATGACAGCATCAAAGGAAACTAATAAAGCCCTAATAACTGACCCTAAAGAAGTGGAGATTTATAGACTGTCAAATAATTCACAATAATCTTCTTAAAGAAGTTTAATGAACTATAAGAAAAACAGAAAACTAAACAAAATGAGGTAAACAATGCATGAACAAAATGAGAAGTTCAAAATAGAAATTGAAACGATCAGAACAAACAAACAGAAATCCTAGAGCTGAAAAATACAATGAGTAAACTGAAGAATTCAACAGAGACCTTCAAAAATACAGAGATGCAATGGGCCAGAAGAAAGAATCAGTGACCTGGGGCTGGAAATCCTAGACACGGCCATCAGGCAAGAAAAAGAAATAAAAGGCATCAGAATGGGAAAGGAATAAGTAAAAGTGTTTTTATTTGCAGATGACATGATTTTGTATGTAGAAATCCTAAAGATTCCACACACACACACATAAAAAAACTTGTTAGATCTAAATCAATAAATTCAGTAAAGTTACAGGATACAAAATTCACATATAAGAATCAATATAGTTTCTACACACTAGCAACAAATTATTTGAACAACAAATAAAGGAGACAATACCATTTATAATAGCATCAAAAAAATAAAATACTTAGGAATAAATTTAATCAAGGAGGTGAAATATCTCTACACTGAAAACTGTAAGACACTGATGAAAGAAATCAGAGAAAACACAGATGAATGGAAAGAGATGCTGCATTTGTGAACTGGAAAAGTTAATTCTGATAAAATGTTCATACTACCCAAAGCCATCCACAGAGTCAGTGAAATCCATATCAAGTTTCCAACAGCATCTTTTAAAGAAGTTTTAAAAAATCTTAAAATTTATATGGAATCACAAAAGACTCCAAATAGCAAAAGAAATCCTGAGGAAAAAGAACAAAACAAGAGGCAGGCACATACTTCCTGATTCCAAACTATGTTACAAATCTGTCATGATCAAAACAGTATAGCACTGGCATTAAAAAGACACAGACCAATGGACCAGAACTGAAAGCCCAGAAATAAACCTATGCATATATAGTCAACTGATATTTAACAAGGGACCAAGAATACTTAGTGGAGAAAAGATAGTCTCTTTAATAAATGGTGGTGGGGAAAGTGGAAATTGACATGCAAAAGAATAAACTTAGACCCTTATACCACTCACAAAAATTAATTTGAAATGGATTAAAGAGTTAAATTTAAGACCAGAAACCATAAAACTCCTAGAAGAAAACATAACAAAAAAGCTGCTTGACATGGATTTGGGAAAATCTTTTTGGATATGGCACCTAAGGCACGAGGCAACAAAATCAAGCAGGATAGCATAAACCTAAAAAGCTTCTGCATAGCAAAGAAGTAATCAACAAAATGAAAAGACGACCTATAGAATGGGAAACAATATTTGCAGACTAAATATCTGATAAGGTTAATATTCAAAAATTTGTTAAAAAGAACTCATATAAGTCAATAGCAAAACAACAGATAATCTAATATAAGAATGGCAAAGGACCTACATGAACATTTTCTTTAAGATTTTATTTATTTATTTATTTGAGAGAGAGAGAGAATGAGAGAACACGAGAGGGGAGAAGGTCAGAGGGAGAAGCAGACTCCCCATGGAGCCGGGAGCCCAAAGTAGGACTCCATCCCGGGTCTCCGAGATCATGATCCAAGCTGAAGGCAGTCACTCTACCAACTGAGCCATCCCGGCGCCCCCCTGAATAGACATTTTTTAAAGAAGATATATGTATGACTAACAGGTACAGGGAAGGATGCTCGATATCGGTAATCATCAGGGAAATGCAAATCAAAACCACAATGAGTTATCATCTCACAGGTGTTAGAATGGCCATCAACTGAAAAGGCAAATGATAACAAATGCTGGCGAGGATGTGGAGAAAGGGGAACCCTCTCGCACTGCTGGTGGGAATGCAAATTGGTGCAGCCACTCTGGAAAACATTATTGGAGGTTCCTTAAAAGTTGAAAATATAACTACCTTATGATCCAGCAAGTCTACTTCTGAGAATATAACTAAAAGAAATAAAAACACTTTGGTGAAGAGATATGTGCACCCCCATATCCACTGCAGCATTATTTACAATAGCCAAGACATGGAAATAACCTAAGTGTCTACTGATAGATGAATGGATAGGGAAAATGAGGTACACACATACAATGGAATATTAATCAACTATAAAAAAGAAGGAAATCCTGCCATTTGTGGTAACATGGGTGTGGATCTTGAGGGCATTATGTTAAGTGAAATAAGTCAGACAGAGAAAGACAAAAACTATATAATCTCACGTTAACATGTAGAATCTTAAAAACAAATTCATTGAAAAAGAGATCTGATTGCAGGGGAGGCTGGCAGGGGGTGAATGCTGTTAAAAGTTACAAACTTCAAGCTATAAGATAAGTAAGTACTAGGGGTGTAATGTATAGCTTGGTGACTATAACACCACTGTATGATATTTATGAAGGGTAAAACAGTTCTGATCACAAGGAAAAAACTTTTTTTCCTTTTCCCTTTTTTTTTCTTTTTTGTATCTGTAGGAGATGATGGATCTCGTTCCACAATATAGGTAAATAAACGCATTATGTTGTAAACCTTATACAAGGGGCTTATTTGTGTACCTTATATATACAGGCTGTATGAAAATTATATCTCAGTAAAACTGGAAAAAAAAATCAGAAATTGTTGGATGAATAAGTGAACTGTTGATTCAAGGAAATAATGACTCTTTGAAGGAGCCAAAAAAATAAAAAAGAAGAAGAAGAAGTAAAGATGTGAATTTTGTTGCTAGGTAAATAATATTTACACTCATTTTATATCAGATTTTCTAATGGCGCTTTCTGGTTTAATCCCTGCGGAGGCAGGAAGGTGAGACTCTGGTCCAGGCTCTGGAAGAAAGCATGTTGTCTCTGGACAGACAATGCTGCTAGCTCTTTGATGCGGTGGGGCTTTAGCCAAAGGCCTCAGGTGATCTGTCACGAGTGGCTGTTCATTGCCAGCAGGGCGGAATGCGCTCCCTAGGGCTTGCTCTTAATAACTCCATGAAGGATGAAGGAAGCTGTGAGCTGGCTATTTCTGGCCTCCAAGACACATTTGCCAACATTATTGCATGCTGACATCTATGGCCTTGTGCCTTTTGATGTTTCATTCATAAGAATGTGATCCTATTGCAAGAACGTATGTGTCCAAATCAGACATCTGGGGTCCCTGCCCTCAAAGGCAGCCTTGGTAACAGCTAGAAGACCAGGCCCTTGATTTATAATCCCCTCCTTTTATTTTCTAATCTCTGTTTTATTGTGTCTTTATTTAATTATTTTCCCTTGGTGTAGGTCTGAGAAACATTACTCGAGACAGAAAATTTATTAGTACTATTTTGAGTACATTGTCTGAATTTTAAATGCTAAAGCTGTTCAGTAAAATATATGTGATCTGTGCGTTGTATTTTAAAGGGCTGTCTCTTCCTTTCTTTCTCTTGAGATACCTAAAGAAGGAGTGCCATATGGGCAGAAATGGAAACTCTCTCAAATGATGAAAAAATGGGCTCTGAATAATAAGCTTCTCATAACCAATATAAGACCTCGGCCATGATAAAATCAATTGTTTTTTCCATTTTGCAGTAGACACCACATAATGGCGATCATTTGAAGGTATTTAGTGCTTATAAGCACTTTGACGTATTACCCTATTTGCCCACCCCATCAGTTTGCCAGATTAAAAAAAAAAAATTTATTCCAACCTATTGGATGAAGAAATGAAATCTCAGAGGGGCTAAGCCACTTGCCCACAGACATGTAGCTCATAATGGCTGAGCTGAGGCTCACACAGGGCTCTTTGACTCAGAGTCCAGCGCCCTTTCCCCCTCTGTCACGCTGCCCAGGAGAAGGGCAAACACTTTTCTGAAAACCTGAGGCACAGAAACTACAAACCCATAAGAAATGATAATAATCAAAACTATTATCTATCAAGTATGAGTATGTGCCCGTCTCTCTCTGTCCACCCAACAATTACTGAGGATCTCTTGTATCAAGCCCTGTTCCAGGTGCTAGAGAGAGAACAGTGACCAAAACAGGGGAAAGTAACCCTTGTTCTCATAGACCTTATGTTCTAGATCAGGGTTTCTCCGCGTGGGGGTGACTCACACCTTCAGTAGGTATTTCTTTGTGGGGGAAATATGCAGGGAACTCTAATGTGCATCCCTGCTCCCACCTTGCAGGGACCAGTAACACCCCACTCCCAGTTATGACAACCCAAAATGCCTCCAGATATTGACAAATGTCCTGCGGTTGAGAACTGCACTTGTAGAGGGGAAAATGGGCCTGTCAAAAAATGAGTAAGTGAATGACATGGGGTGTTAGAGGTTAATATACACAATGGATAATACTATACCCCAGATAGAAATGAACCAGGTAGAGGGACACCGGAGTGGGTGGCATGGGTGGCAGTCATCAAGTGAGGCCTTACCCAGAAGGTGACTCTGGAGCACAACTGGCAGGTGGAGAGCATGAGCGGGCAGGTGTCTGGGGCCACAGCATTCCAGGCAGAAGCCTGAAAGCAGCAGCGACCTGGACCTTCTCAAGAAGCAGCACGGTGTGGCTCGAGCAGAGAGGAGGCCCTCTGCCTCTCTGGCAGGTGACAGGGACAGCACTGCGGGGCCTGGGCAAAACAAGGATGGGCTCTGAAAGCACTGTGGGGACCAGGGTGGAGACAGGGAGACTGCTGGCAGAGGCAATGGGTCACAGCTGAGCAGTAGGGAGGGAGGTCAGGAGAAGGGCAGCTTTTGGGTACAATTCAGAGCTGATGCCAACAGAATTTGCTGACATACTGGCTACGGGCCATAGAAGGAAAAAGGGAATCAAGGAGGTTTCAGAGAATTTTGGCCTCAGCCACTGAAGGATTGCAGGCCAGGAGAGGAACGGGTCTTGGGGGAAGAGGAGCTCAGTTTGCTTTCCCAGGAAGCTGGTAGTCTCTGTGACACATTTGCAGTGTTTTGCACATGTGGACATAGAGACTGGCTTCTCCACACCCCAGGAGATGGATGCCATTTCATGCCCTCTTGGCAAAGAAGACAGTGGCGCAGTGACTTGTTCAGGGCACCCGGAGCTGGAAACGTGCCTGGCAGGTGGTGGCGATGATCAACCACACAGTTCCCGTGCCCTCCCCTGAGGACCACTCCCAGCACAAGAGCCAAGGGGCCCCGAGGTAGCTGATCCGCTGGAGGTGTTGCTGTCCATGGTGTATTTTAGGATGAGTAACTGCTGTAATTCTCCAAGGCTGAATGGGGAGCGGGGGGTGGGGGGCAAGACCAGCTGAGTCCCCCTAACCCTTGTGCAGTGGCTTCTCCCGGGAAAGCCCAGCCAGGGCCCAGCCCAGTCCAAGCACCGTCCTCCCTGTGCATCCCTTGCTGAACCCCTCTCTGTGGCCTCTGCATCCTTTCTTTGATCCTTTCTTTGTAATACCGGGTTTAATTTATTGTTTTTTTCCTGCATTCCTTTTTATTTTTCATCTCTGCTCTATGTTGCTCTCTGCAGAGAGAAAGTTCCAAGGCTATGCCAGAATGAAGCATCAGGTTTCTTAGTCTTCATCTGGAGCCCCCGCTTTGGAGAGGCTGGGATATCACTGTGTTGAAAGGAAAGGAAATTACTGGATGTAGAACTCCACAGTTGTCTGAGCGCCCTGGTCAGCTCTTGGATTTGGAGACGTCTGACCCATAGAAGGGGCCTTGGTGCCTTTAGGTGCTCTCTCTTCCCTCATCATCTGGGGACCCTCCTCCCATTCAGGATCACCTCTAGTATTACCTGCTCATGCAACTCGGGCAGTCTTGGCCACAGCCTCCCATCCCCGGGTGCATCCACGCCAGCCCATACATCCACCACCTGGTGTCATGGTCCAGTCCCCAGAGGCTGAGCAGCAACAGAGGTGGGGGGGATGGGACACGTGGGACCCAGGTCTGGAAAGGCAGCTGCACCCGTGTAGTCAGCTTTCCCCTGAGGAGGCAGGGGCAGCAGAAACCAAGCACATGTTTTCAGATTAGATGTCTGTTTCAGGGGTTGGGGTCAGGAGGTGGGGAGGACAGTTATAGACACCGACCCAGGGTCCATATGGGAGCTGGCGAGGGTCAGCTGGATCCCATGAGGGTGAGCAGCAGGGCTAGAACCGGGCAGGCCCTTACAAAGAAGCATCAGCAAGAGCTAAAGGCAGAAGACTAGAGTTGATCAGAAGGGTAACACCTCAGGATGGAGAAGACCCTAGGCCACCTCAACGTGCAGGAATGTCCCTGGGCAGCACTCATATAGAAGCCAGGCAGCTTGCCCAAACCCCTCCCACCATGCAGAGGCCATGGCACGGACAGGCACTTCCCTTTCTGCTCAAGGTCCCCAGATCTCTGCCACTTCCCACTCAAATCCACACTTGTTAGACCATCATGGTTTTTGAACAGCCACTGTATCCCCATTAGATCTCCACTTTTCCAGGCCAAGTACCAGTTTCTGACCCTTCACCAGCTGCTCACCTCTGGTTATTCCCCGGCACCTGGGGCTGTGAGTGACACAGGCTCTGGGGCTGGCCGGGGAGGAACACAGGGCTGACATCCACAGTCTAAGTGAGACATTGCAAGAATGGGAGAATCTGCAGCAAAAACCTCAGAGCAGGCAGCCCCAAGGGCCCATCCCTCCACAGACACCCAGGAAAAAAACAGGCAATACTCAGAATCAACTTTGTTAGAATTCTGGAAAAGAGTCAAGAAAAAACTGACTTAGAGCATTATGGAAATCTCTGCCAAATGCAAGCTGGCCATGTGAAGGGACCAGAGACCTCTGAGACCCTGTGCAAGGAGCACAGTCCTGAATCAGGACGGCCACTCACACTGGCTTTGCTGGAAGCCAGGCCAACCATACGTGCTAGTGTTTGCATATGGTCTACTCTGCTCTTCTGTAAGGCCTAGTGGTAGACAAGCACTCCCCAGCCCACGCCTCTCAGTTCATGTATTGAATCTAAAGGCCAGACATTATATGAATCCCACTGCATTCCCTTTTATTTATGTAAGCCCCAAGGCTCCTGTCTTTCAAATTCTTCTGAAGTTTTTATTTTACTATCCAGCTCATAGGCTATCCCTTCCAGATTTCTGTTTTCTGTAATTTCTAAAGCATTCTGCCTATGTCTTCCTTAAAATTATTGATTAAAAGTTGTCAAGCAGGACTGGATCAATACAGAGTCCCAGGCACATCACGCAAGGCTTCTATTCAAATAACCCTGGTTCTGTGGGTACATTTATCCATCAACTACAACCCATACAAGGTCTAAGACCCCCAGAAGGCTGTACTCAGAAAGGAAAATTAGTTTATTTTTTGCTAGATTTATCTGTTTAAAAATCTACTCCTTGGAGCACCTAGGTGGCTCAGTGGTTAAGCGTCTGCCTTTGACAAGGTCATGATCCCAGAGTTCTGGGATCGAGTACCGCATTGGGCTTCCTGCTCAGCAGGAAGCCTACTTCTCCTTCTCCCACTCCCCCTGCCTGTGTTCCCTCTCTCACTGTATCTTTCACTGTCAGATAAATAAAATCTTTAAAAATAATAATAATAAAAAAAATAAAAATAAAAGTCTACTCCAAAATTGAGCTTAAAACTGACTTGGGAGGTGTTAACTTTCTTTAATTTCTCTTTCTCCTCTTATAGAAAACTGATCCAGTCCTCCAGGCCCCATCTGCTAGAATAGACCCCCCTGCTAGGAGGGCTCCCCTGAAGTCCTGTCTCCAGGCAGGAGCTCCAGAACAAAGGAGCCATGGTGAGTGCAGAAGCCCCTCCCTCATGGGGACGAAATCACAGAGGAGTGAGAGACTTCAGGTTGTTCTCCTGGAAGGGAGAAAAAGGAGGCCAATGGCAGGGGGATGCTCATCCCTCCTCCCCTATGTGTCCCCGTCACACCAGTCCCACAAGACCCTGCTCACTCACCACCCCTCACTTATTTCTCCAGCCAGAAGGAATCTTAGAGAACTTTCATAACATGTTCTCTGTATTTCTGTTAGAGTATAGTGAACTCTCTACCTTGTGTTGAAAGCTCAGGTCACGTTTAAAGGAAGACTGCATTGAAGAACTGGGCTGAAGTCCAAACTCTGCCACTTACCAGTTCCTGGGCTCTGTAAGCTTCAGTCTCTTCCTGCCTAAAATGGAAATACCATTTGTACCTATTTTGTAGAATTACCGTAGGATTAAATGAGATAAAGCTTGTTAGCACAGTGCTTGGCACTTAGAACTCATGCTGTCTCTGCTCTTATAAGCTCAGTGTGGCACCCAGAAACAATCCAGCCACTTTGAATGGATATGATGGCTGGAGCTGGGGCAGCCATTTTGTAGCCATACAGTACAAGCATGAGGATAAAACCAAAAGAATTACAGTCAACAGTTATCGCGGAACCCCTGAATCAAACCACAGCTTAATGTTATGTGAGAAAAAAAAAAAAAAAAGGTTTGTAAAAGACAATAAACCAGTTTTTCTGCCACTTACAGTTACACTTTTAAGCCAGCCTGCCCTGACTCAAGCCACTAACTAGATATGATTTGTCTTCAGTTACATCTCCACTTAAGAAAGAAGGTCGGAAGTTTGTAGTGCATTTGTGGGGAACAGACGTCGTGTGTGTGTGTGTGTGTGTGTGTGTACTCAGGTGCCTGCAGGAAAATTCAAGCCGTTTGTACGCGAGCCAATTCTATGCCTCATTACTGGGCAAGATCACTCCTAGTGTCTTCTCCTTTGCATATGAAGGTAGCAGGCAGCAGGTGTTTCTGGCGGGACAGTTGTGAGGTGGGGGCCTTCCACATGCTCATTTCCTAAGCTGAAAGGAAGTTCCTTGCTGGCTGAAGGAGAGGCCACAGCAAAGGCCAGTGTTGCAGGTGTGGGCCCTCCTTTGTCAAGATATCCTGGGGGCACACAAAAAAGGAAAGGCAAACCCAGGTACAGGGCAGTTGGGAAGGGAGGGAGCCAGGAAATACTCAAAGATTCGACCTGTAATTTGAAGCAGGATCAAAAGCCAGGGGAGTGGGTGGCTCCCTTGCCTTCCCCAGCCCCTCGGGATATACAAGCACAGTTGGAAAACCTCCAGGTCTCACTCAAAACCTGGGGACCCAACAAGAACAGCAGAGGGGAGGGACATGGCAGTGCGGCCCCAGGAGAAAGGCACAGCTGGCTCGAAGGCTGGCTTGGAGTGTGGTGGGAGCTGCACACTCTGGCAGGTGGACAAGGTGGGAAAAGGGCTGCCAATCAAGAAGGGCAGGGTGATGGGGAAGCAGCTCCCATCCTGTCCTGAGATGGGAGATGGCAGGACACAGAGCTCTGGCCCATCCACATACCGATCCCTCTCCCAGCACAGCCTGGCACAGGGACATTGACGGGGGGTGGGGGGTGTTGCTGCCAGGCCGGTGCGGGGGGAGGGGTGCCGTATTGGCAGGGGCTCCGTCTGCACAGGTGGTCACCCTGAGGCAAACAAATGCCAGCTGCTGCCAACACCCTCCCCCACGCCTTCCCAGCACCCAGGATCTGAAAGCTTCTAGATTTTTGCCTCAGGGAAGTGAGAGCCGCCTTGCACTTGTTCAGTTAAATGAGAGAGGGCAGTGTAAGAGAGGGCTTACTCCCAGCTTCAGTTACCCCATCCGCAAGTGGGTTGGACACCTCCCAATGAAGAGGTTGTGAGTGGGAGTGGGGGGCCTCATGGAACCTTCCAGCATGTGGGAAACTTCTTGTTTTGATGTGGGTGGTTTTTACCTGAGTACATAGATATGTAGGAATTCATCCAGGTGACACGTAAGATTCTGGGCTTTGCTACACGTTCAAATAAGGCCCTGCCTCCCATAGAAAGTAGTGGGACAGGCTGCCCGTGGCGTGGCCTGGTCTAAGTGGCCCAGGGCAAATGTCCTCCAAAGACATTCACTCCACCCCATTCCCTGTCTCACTGGTGCTAGAAACTCTACAGTTACAATCGATCGCCTTTGGCTTAAAGCTCTGTCTTGAATCCGTACAGCAGCAGGAGTGACCTGTTTCCTTATCCCCACCTCCCTGGGCAGATGGGGTAGAGAAAGAGGGCTGAATGAATATATACTTTTCCATGTCTTATCTTTGCTCAAAGCAGACTCTGAAGAGCTTTGTTCCTCCCTCTAGGAGAAAGAAAGGAACAGATGAAGACGCAAGCCACCTACCTGGCCCCCAGTAGGTCAGGACCTCAGTGGACTGAATGCAGGCTGAGAGGATGACAGTAAGGGGTCCTGGGACACTAACAAGAGAGGGGACAGGCTCAGGGACAGCTGCATGGCCACCTGGTCCCTGCTGCTGGGTGTGTATATAGCTCCTGTCTGATCTGCCCCCTGTTTGATTCAGTCTAGGGGAAGCTAGCCCAAGAGCTCACCAAACTTCAACCTGTGGGCTCCAAGGAGAAGCTAGGTGCCCACATTTTTGGGAATGTGGGTTAACTACTTTTTAACACCCCAATTGTCTGCCCCCGAACATAAGATGAGTTGTATCCTTAGTAGAAAATTCATAATATCCAAAGTTACTATAATTGAGGAATATTTTAAAATTCTTTTGCACTTAGAAGCTATGACAATATCCACCTATGTTTGAAAAATCATCCTACTTAAGTGTGCACGGTGAAGGGCTTCAGTCTCCAGCACCCCCCCCCATGCCTCCCAGCTCTCCCAGTCCACTGGGGGCTAAGTCCACCTGACAGAGATGAGAAAAACAACTGGAAGGGAGGGAAAACCAGCAGTGACAAGTGATGTAAAGCTAATCTTCCCTGTGCTGAATGAGTCACTCTGTGACACGAGGCCATAGAACCAGCAGTCTCTAAGGTCACAGCTGCAGTGTTCTGTTTTTACTATCTCAAAGCAGATAAAAAGAATCTCACTAATGTTCCTAGAACTCCAAGAAAATGAAGGAAACACCCTAGAAATAAGATCAGAGATCAGGCAGAATGCAATGTTAGCAACTTCTCCTTAATTTCGGGATGTAGGCTACAGTGAGGCAGACTCTGGGGCCCTCAGCTCTGGCGGGGGGGGCGGGGGAGCCGTGGGCCAGGGCAAAGCCCCAAAACGTCTGTGAGAACCTGAAGATGTCAACAAGGACCGTCCATATCACAGCCAAAATGGAAGCCTACCCTCAAAATACATCTATATGTAAATGAAGCAACTTTATTTTTATGTGTGTGTGCACATACATAAATACATATACATAAAAGAAGGAGAAAAATAGGTTCCTTTACACCAAGTTCCTCATAGAAATGGAGCAAGTTTGAAAAACGGTCTGCTGGAAGGATGCCCTCTAACCTAGAAACAATCAGTATTGACTGCGTTAGGGTGGTAAAACCATGAATGTTTTTTCCCCACCTTTTGGCTTCTTCCAAATTTTGTACAATGAGCAGGTGAGTTAACAAGGGGTACATATGTTACATTTACAATTGAACTTCTAATCTCAGAGAAATTCTTAAAGTGTAAGATAGTCACTAAAGGCCCAAAAGGAAAACCATCCTCTAGTGACACATGGGGGAAACTGAGGCCCAGAGCAGCAGGTGGGTCATCTTGGGACGGGTATCTTGTCCTTGGTCTCTGCACGTTTGCTCAAAAAGCCAGCTCAAGGAGAACAGCTTGCACACAGGAGAACAGTCCAACTCTCCCACTTCCTGGCACAAAGACTAATTCACTGGATCTTTATAATTTAGAAAATGGAGCCTGGAAGAGTCACAAAGTTCTCAAATACAAGTAAGGGTAAGAGCAAAGCGAGCTTGTTCACATACGGCTGTGTCTGTCCCAGTTCTCTCCTGCAGAAGCTCCTCACCGAGGAAAATGAAGAGACCGTGGCGTGTGGAAGCTGGATCGGCATTCAGTTCTGATGCCGCTTATTTTAAGGGCATATTTATTCACTGCATAACCAAGTCAAGGGGGAGCTAGACACATGTCTCCAGGAGACCAGCCAAGGTGACGGTGTATTCAGTTACTGACAACTCAGTTCCTTACTGTTCTACGTCTTCAGCTTCTAGATATGTGGATCACATTCTCCATTTTTAACCACCTATGACAGCAAGATATTCTAAGGATGGGTTCAACGTGCCTCCAGAAGACTTGTTATCAAGATGTTTAGCTCTAGGGCGGCAATGGAGTTCTCATTTGATGAGGCAGAGCGGGTCTGGGAAGGCAGCACCTGGGAGCCCATGGGACCAGGGTCAGTTCTGACATCAGGCATGTGGGATAGCAGAATGCCTCTCTGTTGTTCCCTTACCCCTCAGTGGTGTGAGTGTTCTTGGCCCCCTCCCCTTCCCTATATTTCAGGCTCCAAGGCATAAATGCATTTCCTAAGGGCCCTACGTGCTATTCCTATTCTGCCAACAGGACACCCTGCCATCACGGGTGGGCTGCAGCGGGACAGAGGTCCTCATCCTGTGGCATGGGGGTCGATGAGCAAGCCTGGCAGAGAAGGTGTTCATGGTGCTGGGTCTTACATGCTAGTGCTGAGGACACGAGGTCATAGCCATGGTTGGCAGGAGCACAGTGCTTCCTGATCCCCTGCAGAGCAACCCTACTGACTGACCTTAACCCATAGCTCAGGCATCTCTAGCATTCCTGTCTCTAGGCCATCCGGTGATTTTGCAGACCCCTAATTCCTTAGAACAATAGATTGGCTTCTGTTTCCTGAACTCCACCTTGCCTGAAACCTGCTCACAAGTCCAAGCTGGGGATGAGGGTCCACTGACTCCCTTCCCACCCTCTGGGATAAGGAAGACAGTGCCTCCTTCATCCTGCAATGTCCATCTCCTCGCTGTGTTCTCCCCTCCACTTGAGACCATGTGCCCCAGGCCTCTGGCTGCTTGCTCACCTCTGTGTTCCGTTGTCTCCCTCCTCCACCCCAGGCCGTGCGGGCAGCTTTCTGCCCTAACTCTATGTGGTCACTGCTCTGGCGGCAGAAGCAGAAGTGGCCCTAAATGAGACCATGCTTTCTCTGGGTCCTGCCCCAACTAACTGCCCCTCGGTGTCCCAAGATGTCACCCCTTCCACCTCCCCTAGCCCTGCCTTAGCGATGGACCGTGCTCCACCTTCCCTCCCACCCCCATCAGTTCCACCCTTCTAACTCTACGGGGGCCCGAAGTATTTATCATAATTACCCAGGCTGTAAAAATGATCGACCCCGTGTCCTGATAGGATGCTCCCCGTTCTGACAGGCCAGTAAGCACCAGCATCCTGGCACAACCCCCGAGTGAGAATTGTCCGTGGTTAATGAACCACATCACAGAAATGGTGAGATGAGAACAGAATAATGGAGGCCCTGGGAGAGAGCACGGCACGGAGGACAGGCTGGGATGGAATCCTTAAATAAGCGCCACATTTATGCAAATATCTCAGGCCAGCTGCATAATCTCCTCTCTGCTTTTTGAGGGTCTATAAATATCTCAGGAAAATGAGACAAGGACATGAAGCTTCCTGATGCTGCTTTCCTTAGGGTTGCAGGGCACAGTTCCCTGGGGTAAATTCACTGCCCTGGTGAGGGACAAGGAAAGGGAGGGCCGGGCCAGCAGGCTGGCACGGAGAGCAGGTCAAACCCAGGAGGGCTCACGGGGCTCCTTGAGGCTGAGTTCCCCACCGCCCCCCACACCCCTACCTGCAAGGCAGAGCTGTGGGCGAGACAACCCTCTTGCCCTTTGCCACCAGCTCCCAGGCAAACCATGATTCCCAGGCAACCACCCAGTGACCCTCTAGCTGGCTGGACAGACCCAGGCACAAGAACACACAGAGGATGCAGTAACTGCCCAAGGCTAGCACGGAGAGAGGGAGGTATCTGTCCTCAAGTCCCAGTGGGGGCTAAGAAGTGGGGCTCTGAAGGGACCTCGACTCACCTCAGGGTGGACAAGCCACAGAAAACAGAGGCCTGCCGCTGAAGAGGCCCTTTCCTCAAAGTCCAGAAGAGATAGGCCCCAAACAGATCTGAAGGTGGCCTTGCCATCAACTCAGCCATCTGCTGGCTCTCAGGTACACCATAGCTATTCAATGGCGATTCTCCTACTGCAAATGTCAGAGCCAAGGTCAGGACTGTCACCCGTCACTAAGCACTAAGACCCATAAGAAACATGGGTCTATCGTATGAGGTATCATACGATCATGTACATCGCTGAAAACACAGAAATCCAGTTTCTCCTTGCATAATTCATACAGCACATAGATCAGATTAATACACATGCTGACCTCTTTCTTGAAAAATAAATGGCTCTAGTTTAAAGTATTAAAGCGTAGATTTATGGGACACGGACCATTGATTTAAGAGACCTAATTAGGTCATCACATGCATAATCTTGTTCTGTCAGACGAACATGGTAGGAACAGAAACTGACATCTGTGAATGTATTTCCTGAAATACCCTAGGAATGAGAGACCCTAGGTATTCAAAAACTCATTTCAGAAGATAACTGGGTAATAGCAAAGACGCATGAGGAAATGCTTGATTCTTAATCAAAGATGAGCAAGAGATTAAACCCAAGAGACTGAAAGACAGGAATGCAGCAATTTTCTCCTTCTTCTCAGACTCTTCCCTCCCGTAGGTGACTTTCAGGGATACTACTGACCTCTGTTAACCACGAACGGCCTGACTGTGAGTCCTTCCTTTGAACCCTGGAGAGCCACCCAAGTGCTTCCCGGGCATTGTCACTTGTTTTGGCCAAGAGGTATTTAACAAGCACCCACTGTGTGTCAGGTACTGTGTTCGGCAAGGTAGAGGGCTGCAGGACACCGCTGTTCAACAGGACCCTTGCCTTCGTGGGGCTTGGGGACCGAAAGAACAAATTATTCTGAGAACCAGCTATCTTTAGAAGACTGCACGTAACACCAAAGTGCCCTAAACCCTCCCTAGCTTGGAATTCGGCAGGTTCAGCAGGAAGCCGCACAGAGTTCACCTCGCTGCAGAGTCAGTGTGGAAGTTGGGCCACAAATGCTCTGACTCCAGGGAATGCTTTGCGCTCAGCCTGTGGGGTGGGAAGAAGAAATACATGGAATAGAATCCAAGGCCCGATTTTCAAGGACTCTACCATGGATTAACTTGGAAGCAAAACCATAAGAATGAAATAATCGTTACCGATGGTACTAGAACAGTCACAAGCGTTACTGCAAATGCACGAGGAAGACTCGGAGGACTCTAAAGAAAAGGAAAAGGCAAGAGGCAAACCAGAAGAACTATCCTCATTTCAATAGTAATAAAATAAGCAACCCAATTCTTAACAATGGGCTAAAGACTTGAACAGACACTTTATAGAAGAACATATCTGAATGGTTCATAAGCACATGAAAAGATGCTCAGTCTCCTTAGTCACTGTGGAAATGTGGATTAAAACCATACTGAAAGGGGCGCCTGGGTGGCTCAGTGGGTTAGGCCTCTGCCTTCGGCTCAGGTCATGATCTCAGGGTCCTGGGATTGAGCCCTGCATCGGGCTCTCTGCTCAGCAGGGAGCCTACATCCCCCTCGCTCTCTCTGCCTGCCTCTCTTGTCTGCTTGTGATCGCTGTCTGTCAAATAAATAAATAAAATCTTTAAAAAAAAAAACATATTGAGATACCACTTCACATTCACCAATGAGGCTAATACTGAAAAGACTGGCCATACCAAGTGTCCTATGTTTCCGGGGGAAAAGCAAAACGGGGCAAACACTTTGAAAAAGAGTTAAGCAGTACCGGAGTCAATGAAATATGTATCTCTTCTATGAACAAGCAATTTTCCTATTTATCCAATAGAAATGAAAGCATCTGTCTCCTCAAAAACTAATACAAGAGTGTTCCTACGTAGTAGCTTTACTCACAACAGCAAAAAGCTGGAACTAACGCAGAAGTCCATCAACAGGTGAGTACAGGCGGATGTCCATTCAACTAAAGACTCCCTAGCAATGACAAGAACTATTGACACCCAACTATGTATTCCATGTGTGTGACATTCTAGCTTTGGTGAGAGAAGCTAGAGCGGCGGGTGCTGCAGGGGTTGGGGAGGGTTGGGGTAGGGGGCAAGAAGGACCACACCGGGTGATGGAAGCAGTCCGTGTCCTGACTGGAGTGGAGGTTTCACAGGTGTGTGTATTTATCCAAACTCATCCAGCTGAACTCTTAAGATCTGTGTGTTTTATTTTATGTAAATTACAGTCAATTAAAAAAAGGAAGCTGTTAGACAGGAAGGGGGCCAATCTGCATAGGAGCCCGGGATCCCCTGGGGAGAGGAGGGATGGGCATCTTCTTTTTGAAGTTTCAGCTTGAGTAGACATTTCTAACAGATCGTCTCAATTAAGAGCAGTGGCAGCAGAAGAGGCAAGGGGCCTCCTGGGAGGAAATAGGGTGTCTGGCGCAGGGATCCGGCACAACCCCAGACTCAGATGGGAGGATCTGCCGATTTGGGGCAGGGCACAAAGGTTTGACTTGTGGGCACAGAGTGAAATGAGGGTCTGCCAAGCCAGATGTGCTGAGATCCCTGTTGGGCCTCTGCTGAGGGACCTTGAATGAGGAGAAGAAGCAGGGGTCATTGGGAGACCCAACAAAAGCACGAGCTCCCAAACGCCCACCTGAAGTTGGCTCTGAAATAGAATGAAGGCTGACTCCAATGAGAAAGTAATGTTTTGTGCAATTTAGAAGTTAATCAAATGTAATCTAGTAATAGCCTTGACCAATACACCCATGCTTTCCAAGTGGATTCTTGCATACCACACTTATTATTTATTGAATTATGATTGAAATAGATTTAGCATTTACCATGTGCCAGGCTCTGTGCTGGGCACTGAGAGCCTACAGTGAGCATAATAGGTAAATCCTTGTACTCACGCTAGGAGACAAAGTATCCAAGGAATCAGGTGGAGACAAGGGGCAGAAAGCGAAGCAAAAGGGAAAAGAAGAGGACCATGGACCACAGTGCAGGGGAGGGGTCTATGGGATGAAGCTGGGCAGGGAGAGCTTCTTGTAAGACAGTGTGGAGCAAACACACCAGGCTGGGATGAATGTGTGCAGGCTGTTTGAAGTGACTGATGGGTCGAGCAGGACGGGAAAAGGGCAGCACAGCTGGCCAGGCAAAGGGGCTGATGCTAAGAATGGTGGGAGCCACAGGAAGGTTCTGACCCAAGGAGCAAGTAGACCCAACACAGGAAGGTGTGTTCCTCCCGCTGTTTCAACAGCAGACGACAGGAAGGTAGGGCTCTTCTCACTTTGGGGAATTTTACCTTCTGCCTGCCAGTCAGCAACAAGCCATTCCCCCAAGAGCAGCAGACAATGAGGACATGGCTCTTCTCCAGCCCTTTCTGCAAGTCCCTTACCAGTAATGGCAGCTGGCACTCAGCATGGATGGGACAGACAAGTGTTGGGACTCTCCCCCACAGCCCAGAATTTCCATCACCTCTTCTAAAGCAGACGGCAGCTTCTGAGCAACAATTTTTGGTCCAGTCCATGAGCAGCAGGCCACGTTGTGAGGTGGCCCCTTCATGAGCACAGCAGCAACCGGGACCTCGGGCCAAGGCAACTCTTGGCACAGCAGAAACTGCCAGACTGCCCAGGGATGTCCCCACACCCTGATGACAGGGTGCCTTGTGGGGTCACCTGGGTTGTGCCTGCTGACGGTCAGGGCCTACAGCAGAGGAATGAGCAGAGCCTTAACTACAGCACATTCTGGTTGAGAAAACCGAAATGAGCTCGTTTCTGTTAGCTCTCTGGGCTTAGAGTGAGCATGAAATGAGATGTTTCACCAAGAACCCATTTGCTTCTTGCAGAAGAAATCCTGGCAGGACCATCAGCTCTGGGGCCGTCAGCTGATAGTGTAAGACATGAACAAAGGTGCGTCCTTCAGTCAGCCCCAAGTACCGGGGCCAGGTAACCAGCCAGACCTCCAGCCTGGCAGAGGAGGCCTCTCCTCCCTGTCCCACCCCCATCTCCTGTCGTACAGTTAGAGATAACCACTTGTAAGAAGCTGCTTTTAACTTGTTGCTCTTGGGCACAGAAACTATAAGGAAGCTTAACAAAGACATCAAAACACCTTTTGAAAAGTTGGAATATTTGAGCTTTAGCATTTTTGCCCCAGAAACACTTAGAATTAAGAATTGGTTTGTTTGCTGCTTTAGAAAATTAGACTTGTTGAGTCAAAGCTTACTTCAAAACAGAAAACTTGTGATTTCCCAAAACTATATATATTTTAACCAGCAACAGAATCCTGACCCTGAGGACCACCTCCTTGGGACTCTAAAATCTTAAAGAATAACCAGGCTGGGCAGTACCTGGGCCTCCCATCAGCCAGCTTGGTCCAGCGAGAGCAATCCACAAAGGATTTCAACCTGAAGTCTGTCTCTAATTTCTCGAGCTGTCCAGAAACAGTACAGAAATTTTAATTTAAAAAAAAAATTTAGAAAATCATAGAGTTTTCTTGAGCAACAATAATGAAAGCCAAGGACATTGGTGACTCAGTCAGTCAGCTGGGGTCTTTTTTTGTGTGTGAAAAAACACATTCTTCCATATAACTTAAACTTCTCTCTTTTAAGTAACTGTTTCTAAGGTTGATATGACAAATACTGGTTTGACCTGAGGAAATATTTTATCTTATTTTTTTTAAATATTTATTTATTTATTTATTTATTTATTTGACAGAGAGAGAGACAGTCGGAGAGGGAACACAAGCAGGGCAAGAGGGAGAGGGAAAAGCAAGCCTCCCGCCGAGCAGGGAGCCTGATGTGGAGCTTGATCCCAGGACAGACCCTGGGATCATGACCCAAGCCGAAGGCCGACGCTTAATCAACTCAGCCACCTAGGTGCCCCACCTGAGGAAATATTTTAAAACAAACCTACTGCACACTTTTTTGGCACGCTGTGGAGCTCTCTAGTATTGCCTGAATACCAGAATGGGTTTTGATACCTCTAATGCGAGCCCAGGGACGTGGAGAATTTCCTCTCTGGGACAAGCACTGTTTCTATTAGGTAAATATTTTGCCCAGCCGTTTGGGCCCCTGATGGGGAAAGGGATGGATATTCAGTAGGGAAACAGGAGGCATGCAAAACTCAAGTCTTTTGTGAACAACAGGAGCTATTGTCATTTTGGAATCAATGTGAAAGTTGTTCTCTTACCAAAACCCAGAATGAGACTTCTTGTACAACAGCAGCTCAGGGCAGACAAGGACGTCGCAAAACAGATGCTGCACCCAGCTGTCGTCCAATCAGAGGTTCCAGAGCAGGCAGAACTGGGACCCCAGCAGGCCTTCTGCAGAGAATAGCATAGACAGAGTTAATCTCCTTAGAGCTTGTGCTGTTGGAAATAGATAGTTGCAGAAATTTGTTGAAGATGTTCTATTTTAAGTCCTCCTAGGGAGCAACTACAGATAGAGAGACTGAAATTTATCTCTATGATTGGTATGGCAAGTCCTGATACAACAAAGCAGGAATCCCATAGCAGATGGTATGGGATAAAAACAGCGTGGGGTACACAGGAGACAGACAATGGGAAAACCAGGACAGAGAAAGTGTGATTTACTCATACCTGGCCAAATGATTAATTGTATGCTGTCTAATGAGGAGCAATGGGAAGTTAATGCCAAAACTAAGTCGTACCTCATTTGTATAAATTATATGTTTATACACGCCTACACATCCTAACTGTGCAGTAAACTGTACATTGTCTCCTTTTGCAGTGTGGATTCAATCCTTTATAGTTAATACTTCTGCCCCTTAAAAAAAAAAGTGAGAACACTGAATATTTTCTAGTATTGTAAAAAGACACATTGAGTCCAAAAGACTCATCGGACCCAAGTGGTAATTATAACCAAGCATTAGGTGCCTAGACAGAGACTATCAGATACACAACCCCTTAAAATTTTAAAATCTTGGCTGTTAAGCAGTGGGTGTCCCACCCATTCCAGTGCTGTCCAAGAAAAATATGATGTGAGCCACGTGTGATTATTAACAAGGTAAAAAAGGGAAATAACAACAACAAAAAAAAGGAGGTAAAATTTAAAAGGTAAACAGAAATAGGTAAAATTAATTTTAGTACATTTTATTTAACTCAATATATCCCAATTATTATTTCAACATGTAATCAATCATAAAAATAATTGAGATATTTTACAATTTTTTATATTCAGTCTGAAATCCAGTGAATATTTTCTACTGACCGCACATCTTGGTTTAGACTAGCTGACCTGCCAGGTCCCAAGAGCCACAGTGGCTGGTGGCTAGTGGCTGCAGATCAGATCACCAGGCATATAGCACATGCGTGCGCACATGCCCACATTACACAGAGCAATGGGGAGGCAGAACTCCATGACCAAAGTATTTTGTCAGCACTAATGTTGTTGCTTTTGTTGTTTATTCTGAGCAAATGAAGAACAGCTCCAGAGAGGAAAAAGCTAAATTTCTGATGATGTGTTTCTGGCAACATTTTTGCACTAGCGTGATCCGTAGATTTTATTTAAAGCTCCATAAATTTCCACATTCCATAAGAACTTAACCAAAAAGGGAAGCAATTTCTCAAAAGCGAGGGGCTAACTTGAGTGCTTGCATAATGCGTGTCCCATGTCCCGTTGATAGAGGTAATTATGAAAAGCAATTTAAGCAGATCATACTGCTTTTTGTGCTCACTTCAGCAGCACATATACTAAAACTGGAAGGATGCAGAGAAGATTAGCATGGCCCTTACACACAGATCACAAGGCTTATTAAGTCAAAAAGGAAGAGGTTGTCACACCTCTGTTCTCAGATACTAAGAGAAGTACCCGTCTAAAATAAACCTGCCTTGCGAGTGTATTAAAGCCGAGAGGGGTGCTTCACACAGGGCGAGGAGGTCGTCTCTTGGAGAGGACAAGCAGAGAACAGCTCACTGTGGGTGATCTAGGGACCCGAATGAGACATCGGCTATAAGAAAAATAGACACTGAAAATACCCCAAAGCATCCCTCCCAGAGACACGGTCAGCAAAACAGTGCTAGGGAGAGAATAGGTGAGAGAGGAAGGAATGATGGGATGGACAGAGAGAAAACGAGACTCCAATCCCGGAGAAAGATAGCATCTGTATTTGGCCTTCCACGAATACCGGGAGTCTCTGCAGCCTGCACAAAGCTCCTGAGTCCCAGGCACTCCAGGACTGTCCAATATGAGCTCAGCAAGAAAAGATACGCCTGCTTCCAACACAGTCACCTAGGATATCTTTAGTTAAAAACACCTTCGCTTGAAATTCTTGCCTTGTGGGTACTTTAGGAAAAGCTGGGTTGTTTTTTTTTTTTTTCCTTCTCTGTCTTATTTGCAAAGAGCTCATTTAATACCATAAACTTAATGAGCCTTTAAAAAGAAGACAGAGGGGGGAAAATAAGTAAATAAAATAAAAAGGAGACAGAGGGAAAACTGAATGATCCAAAAATGAGAAACATCATACCAATCTGCTAATAAGAGTTCTTTTAAAATGAGGGGGGGAAATGCTCATTTTTTAGGTTCATTAACTCCCTTTAGCAGTGTTTTCATGGTCCAGATACAGGAATATATTATGCATGAGATGGACCTTCTGCTCCTGCTCTAAAAATGTCAACCTCTTTATTTCGTCTCCAACCCACAAGAAAAGTACGGGATTATTCAGGGGGAGGCTGCCAGAGACTACAGAGATGTCTACGGAATCTAAAACAGCGGCCTCCAAGGAGTCACACTCCAAAAAATATTGGTTTCACTTTTTACAGTAATTAAAAGAAAAATGGAAAAGGCAAATAAGTGGTCCCCAAAGAGCAGACACTGGAGGCTGCACGTGAATTCCCCGCAATTCAATTACCACGATGAGCCTCGGGGCAAGGGTGTATTGTTATCGTGGGAGGGCAGGTCACCAGGCTGCCCTGCAGGGTCTCAGAGTCTGTTTCATTATGGATGCAATGTACACAGAGGCCTGGGGCCCCACACGTCTGCAGCTGCTGTAAGCTAATTTTCCAGGATGGTATCAAATAATTGCCAACAATGATTAAATTTAATGTCCCCATGATATTATAAGTTATGTCTTTTGGGAAGGAGTCTGAGTCTAATATTTAATACCAAGAATATGATTAAACACCGAGAAGTAAATAAATAAATCATGCCTAGCAAGAAAGAGCAAAATTTTTCAGCTACAGCTATTATATTTACAGACAAAATTAATGGCTCGAATGTTTAGAAAAATTAGATTACGCAGAATTTCTAAGGCTTTTTTATCAATTATTTTGTTGTCCATGTGACTTACCCAGCATTCGGAGAGCTCTACGTCTCTGCTGCACGTCCGTGGGTGTTGACTGCTGATGAGGATGATGCTGTGTCCTCAGAAGTAATGACAGCAGAGGTGGGCATGCCTGGGGTTGCACCCATATACCTATTGTTGGGACTAGACTCTGGGTGGACAGAGTGGACAGCAGCCAGCCCGCTGAGCTTGCAAGCAAGCCGCTGGGAGGCTCCCTTTAGCTGTGGGGGAGATTCTGGTTGCCGCCCTGCCCTGAGTTAGCTGTGTGATTTGGGACGAGGATTTTGCTTGTTCTTGTTGTTTGTTCAATGGGACGCTAAGCCTCACTTTCTTCTTGTTTGTAATCCGGGGGCAAATCCTTGTGGAAACTCAGTGGCAGAGCATACGGCATGCATTTTACCTATTGGATCATCAGGAGTGCCCCACTAAAATACAAAAGAAAGGGCCCTCTGGACCCTCAGAAGGTCACAGAGAGGTTGTGCATTAACTAATCCCTGCTTGTTGGCCCTTAGCATGAATTCATTCTTCAGAACGGGCACAGCTGTGGGGAACCAGGTTCCTTGACCAAGCATGGGTGGGGTCAATGGAGCAGGGCTGTGTTGGAGCAGAGGGTGCTGCCTCAGGGTGTCAGCACTGGGCAGAGGCACAGGAGGGGTGTGAGAAGGCTCTGGACAGAGAACAGGGATCCTGCGGTCTGGGGAGGCCCAGGGAGAGCTGGAGGGAAAATGCGGCACTGAACAATCAGGGAGGCTTCCTCCTCCCAGGGGCTTCCTTCCTCCTGCTTCCCTCTTACCTGCAACCTGCCGGCAGCCTCACTGTTGCACCCAGACCCCAATACGCCCCATCCCGACCCCGTCCCCATAACAGCCCAGACAGAGCTCTGCAGCCATGGCCCAGAGAGACTGCCACTTGCTCAGGGACAAAGGGGTAAAGGGAATGCTGCTTGTCTCTTTCTCATTTAAGTGGACATAGCCTTAGGGTTTACATTGTTTTGTTTTGCTTTGGAAAATAAATAGCTATTCATGGTCATAAAATTTTCACCCGATTCAAAATCAAAGAAAACTGGTAAAAAAAAAAAATTTTTTTTTAATTAAAAAAAAAATCACCCATGATCTCATTGCCAAAACCAAACACCGTTTTGGATTTTCTTTCACATAAATGAATACACACACATTTACCGACTGAGGATTCAAGATGTTTGGCTCTTGTATTCCCTGTAACTGTACTCATCCTGTCGGTGCAGATGGGCATGAAGGTATCCCAGGAGGAGAAGGACATCTGAGAATTCCCATTCAAGAGAATAAACTCACTTCAGTGGGAAGCAGTGTCTTTCAGGTTATCTCTGTCTCTTTGGAAGTAGTTGTGCATTCTGTGTTTGTGGGTTTCTCCCGCCTCCTCCGTTTCTAGGCCAAGAGAGTAGAAAGCTACAAGTTACCATAAATACGCCCTATGGTTGGGCATGCGGCCAGCAGAAGCCTACACCATCTGTCAAGATGGCAAGGCCCAGACCACATGACCCCACGGTTCCAGGTCTCCCTCTCACTACCAGCTCCTACCAGTCCCCATTCTCCTGAACCTCCTTTCCAAAGCGAATTGTACCTTGTCCCTAAAAGGGAGCACCCCACTTCCCTGGGACCACAGCCGGTGGGTGCTCACATGGCCCTGCCTCTTCCAGAATGGAGCCCATTCTTGCAGGAAGATTCTCTGTTCAGCCCCCAAACTTGGATTCTGGCCCACAGAAGCTCTCCCTCCATGGGGTCACAACCCTCCCAGCTTAGCCCTAGGGGAAAAGGTTGTAGAAAAACAATGAACATAAATTGATTTAATGTTTTCAAAATATCATTCCGGTTGGAAACAAAACCCACTGTTTGATAACCTTTCTTTATGTTGACGATACACAGTGAACATCGCCAAGAGACAGCTCTCCACCTGCGTCCTCTGGCCTGCCCTTTCAGCTCCATTCCTGATGACCCTCTTTGTTCCTTCTTCACACCTGACACTTTCCCGATATTTGTCAGTGCACGCCTCCTTGCCCCACCGGGACTCTTCAGGGATCCCTGCACTTAGAACAAGATGATAGTTTTGCAGATTCATGCAAGGGGAACTCCAGCTCCCCTGCACTCACACCTTCAAGCATATTAGCTGGTCACAGAACAGAGACATTTTTGGAATAAAAACTTGAGTTAAAACTACCCCCACAGGTCACTCATGGTTTACTGCTTTACTATATTTAATACAGTAAATCCTTTTTTGTGAAAACTGTAGTAGTGTCACGTATTTGTACAAAAGAAAGCACCCTTTCAGATGACAGAAATATTCTGGGGGTGTTTTTCATTGAAACATGAACAGCTTGCTTTGCAGATGTAGACTGTGCTTTAATTGCATTAAAAATTTCCAAAGGTGGGGCGCCTGGGTGGCTCAGTTGTTAAGCTTCTGCTTTCCACTCAGGTCCAGATCCCAGGGTCCTGGGATCAAGCCCCGAGTTGGGCTCCCTGCTCAGCGGGAAGCCTGCTTCTCCCTCTCCTACTCCCCCTGCTTGTGTTCCCTCTCTTGCTGTGTCTCTGTCAAATAAATAAATAAAACATTTTTTTTTTTTTTAATTCCAAACGTGAGTTGAACAGACACAGGGTCTAATTGGCTTCTTTCACCAGCCCCTGCCTTCTCCGCCTTACCACCCCCGAAGTGCCCCAGATAGTTTAAAGCAGGACTTGGAATGGAAAAGAACTATATAAGAAGTCCTTGTACATTTAGATTCTTCCACTTTATAGATTTGTGGTGGTGTGAAATTTTATTTTACTAGAATGAGTCAAACAAAGACAATTTCTTAATACTGTTTTTAATTGAAATTGGTGATTTATCTTATTAATTTTATTTTTAAAAACTATATCCTAATTAAACAATGATGAGAAATAACACAAAGGGTTTTCTCTCCTTCATAATTTATTTGGGGATAAAATTATTTTATTTTTTAATACCATCTATTGAATGATATACAGGCCTTCAAAGCACAATTCAAGTTTTTGTTCCAGAACTAAAAACCACTTTTGATTTCTCCTTCTTGATTATTCTTCTCACTGATTAGGTGACAAGCTATGTGAGCATTCTACTCCAAAAATGAATCCACCCTGTCTTCACTCTGGGCGTGCCTTTCCTTGCGGTGGCCCCACTGGTTGGGCTACAACACCATCAACCCCATGGGCTCCAGGCTGGCCCGGTCCCAGTGGCCTCTCCAGAATATTCCTGGGCTTGAACTCAGGTAAGTATTCACTATAGGATGACATCCAACTTCTTTAGCATGGTGTCTTGGTCTCTTGGTAGTCTTCCAACTGTATCAAGAATTCATCATTTTCATCTTCCAATGTCTGTCTTCCAATGCTGGGCTCTGGATAACATTTAAATAACTATGCTTGTGGATGCTTACAAAGAGCTTTCATGTCATAAAACCATCATCTCTCCAGACATGCTCTAATGCAAACATGGGATTTTACAGTAATTCAAAGGTAATCTATAGTAAAGTTTACTCTTGTATTAACTATTGTTTAAAAAATTTTAAACTTGGCAAAGCGAGTGAACAATGTAAATAAAACTTCAAGAAATAATCTCTTAAATGAATAAATGCCATGAAGTAATTCAGAAACCTAAATTTACATACAAATGACTGACTAATTGTAAACTATTCTTGGCTGTTCATTAATTCAGAAAGCCTCCCACACTCTCCCTCTGGTTAGGCTACCTATTTCCAGGCCTTCTGCAAATCCTATGGACAAACTTCCCCTTATATAACTTTGTAGTGGCAATTCCTAGTGAGGGTCCCCTTTAGTTTTCATTCAGATTAGAAAAGGGTGACCACTCTGGATGGAGAAACCCACATGTATGAGTTTGGCCAGCAGAGCCTGGTCTAAATGCCAGTTCCCACTCACTCCCTTTGCCAAAAGCCCTTGTGGATTGAGCACTAGACACAGCTGAATGTTGTGACTGTCCTTGCTATTTTTAATTATTACATACAAATTATAAAATAAAATTCATTTTTAAAGTTCATTAAACATAAGAGAATGTGATCATTTGGTATAGTCATGAATTCTAAAAGTAATGTAAATTTATTGAGTAAGAAAGTGGTCATTAGAAGTTCCATTTTTAGTAGACTAGGATCAATCTTCCTTCCTGGGACTCTTATAAAAGCTACATCATGTTTTTTTAAAAATCTATTTGTGGGCATGGGAAAGCTAACAACAAGTATATAAGAACAACAAGAAGTATAAGAACATATCCAGGAGAAATACTGAAATCCAGATCAAGGAGCCCAGCCCCTGAAATCAGCCCAGCCCCTTGCCCTAGTTCTGTTGGCTAAAATGGAAATTGTTAAGAGCCTGGTGTTGTTGGCTAACATGGAGGTTGGTGACAGAACCCTAGGTTTGGGGAAACAAACATGAAAGACCAGTACTTTCCGAGGGTTGGGACCTGGCAAGCCCCCTGAGTTTTGGTATGGGACCAAGCTATAAAAGACTGAAAATAACCCAGCTTTCATAAAAACCAAACCACAGCTTCAGGTTCTCTGAGTGGCTCAGAAACAACTCAGTCTATGCAGTTGGATTACGGAAATCTTGGATTGGTAGTGTCCCAGAAACTCGACAAAAGAAAGAAAAATAAAAGCTCTCTGGAAGAAGATAAGCTCAAGACTGAAATTGTTTCAAATAAAACATTCATCACAAAATAAAAAATAACAGGCACAGGAGGGGGTATGACATAAAAAAACAAGAGACAATAGATGTAGACACATAGAGACTCTGTACTGAAATATTAAAATAAGACTTTAAAATAAACATGAAATTGGGACCCTAGAACTGAAAGTAAAGTAACTGAAGTCAATGTAAATATCTTAAATATAAAACTAAAATTTAGTGAATGAGTTTAACACAAAAAGTGTCACTACAGAGAAGAGAAGTGATTAACAGGAGACAGATTAGAAGTAATTGTCCAGAAAGAAGCAGAGTTCCAAAGAAAAGGATATGAAACAAATGGTCAAAACAGAAAATGTCATAGAAGATACAGAAGATACAGACTCCAAAATTTCTTCTGGGAGAGAAAAAAATGGAATGGAAGCAACACTTGAAGAGGTAATGACTGAGAATGTGTTAAAACTGACAAAAAGTGTCAATACCACATATTCAAGAAGCCAGACAAATGTGAAAAAGAATGCAAATAACAATAATAAGACTGCAGAAAACAAAGTCAAAGAAAAAAATTTTAAAGCAACCAAGATCGATTCCATTCAATTACTTACAACCAGAAGACTTCCCAGTAGAAACTGTGAGGTCCAAAATAGAACAAAATGATATCTTGAGTGTACTAGAATAAAGTAACAGTTTCCCCAGAGCTCTATCCTCAGGGACTAGACAAAGAAGGAACTTATTTAATGAAGAAAGTTTCCACTTGATTTTAAAATAGGCAAGGATATTGTAAGAAAGTAAAAGAGCTGATTTCTCTCAGGAACTTGTTAAAGAAACCTGAAACAAAACAGTGTCAAGCGATTCTGGCTGTATATAAAAACATAGTATCATGGAGTAGGGTACTTGGGTGGCTCTGTCAGTTAAACGTCCGACTCTTGCTTTTGAATCAGGTCATGATCTCAGGGTTGTGAGATTCAGTCCCAACCAGTGCAGAGCCTGTTTAAGATTTTCTCTCTCCCTCTCTGCTCTCTCTCTCTCTCTCTCAGAAGCAAACAAACCAACCCCATAAGATCACAACCAATTTGCATTTATTCCAACAATGCAGGATTTGTTTAACATTAGAGCAACAATAATAATTCAGAACATTAACAGAATAAAGGAGGACAAACAATAATAGCTCAATACATGGAAGAAGTATTTGATAAAATTCAGCATCAAGAAATGATACGTTAAAAAAAAAAAAAACTTTTGGGGAGCCTGGGTAGGTTCAGTCAGTTAAGTGACCAACTGTTGATTTCAGCTAAGGTCATGATCTTCGGATTATGAGATCAAAACCCACCCATGTGGTGATCTGCACTGGCTGTGGAACCTGCTTGGGATTTTCTCTCTCCCTCTGCCCTCCCCCTTTCTAAAAACAAAAACAGGGCACCTGGGTGGCACAGTTGGCTAAGCAACTGCCTTCAGCTCAGGTCATGATCCCGCAGTCCTGGAACTGAGTCCCGCATCAGGCTCCCAGCTCCATGGGGAGTCTGCTTCTCCCTCTGGCCTTCTCCCATCTCATGCTCTCTCTCTCTCTCTCTCAAATAAATAAATAAAATCTTAAAAAAAATACTTCTAAAAATTTTAAAATAAAAACAACAAAATTCTTAACAGCTAGAAACAGAACATTCCAATCAAATAAGGGGTAACTACATGAAAGTATATGTAAGGTTTTATAGGTGAGATAAACACAACACCAGGTGAGGTAGGAAAAAGGCAAGATTTATTAAAGGCACTCTCCGGCGAAGTTTCAGGGCTCAGGAGAAGTGGAGCCAAGAAAGCGCGCCAGGAGGAGGTGGGCACCCTCGGGCAAGGTTCCGTGACTCTGGAAAGTGGAGTCGGGGAAGTCGCACTGGGAGGGAGTTGGCGGGGGTCTTTTATTGGGCCAAGGCAGGGCATGGGCTCACATCCATATACAGCAGGGTATTTGGTAATCGGAGGGTATGGGGTGGGGGTGACCTGATACTTCTGTTTCCTGCATAGGTGTCAGGTTACCTATGGAAACGTGACCTGGGCATACATCCTTTTGGTGGGAGAGTCAAGGGTTGAGGAATGGGGGGTGGGGGGACTGGAAGATGGCGGCCCCAGCGGTCATTTCTATTGTTCCTCCTGCATTCCCGGAGCCACCGACCCAACAGTGTATAGTGAACATCATACATATGAGTGAAATGTGAGAAGTTTTCTTTTTTAGGGATTAGGACAAGGATATCCTCTATCAGTGTTTCTTTTCAACATTTTTTTGGATGTCTTAGATCAATAAGGCTAAAAGAAAAAAGAGAAAAAACAAAGGAGGGAAAGGAGAAAGGGAAGGAAGGGAGGGAGGAAGAGGATTACCATTATCTATGGGTGATATAATTGTATAAATAAAAACTGCAAAAAAAAAAGTATAGATAAACTATTAAGATCAATAACTGAGTTTAGCAAGATTTCTGGGTGTACACAAATCAGTACTTTAAAAATTAATTGCATTTCATACATGTAAATAATCAAATAATGAGATACAAAATATCAGATATAATAGCAAGAGTCCTGAGATATATAATAGCATCAAAAAATGGGAAAAGTGGGGCGCCGGGGTGGCTCAGTGGGTTAAAGCCTCTGCCTTCAGCTCAGGTCATGATCCCAGGGTCCTGGGATCGAGCCCCGCATCCGGCTCTCTGCTCAGCAGGGAGCCTGCTTCCTCCTCTCCCTCTCTCTCTCTCTCTCTCTCTGCTTGCTTCTCTGCCTACTTGTGATCTCTGTCAAATAAATAAATAAAATCTTTTAAAATAAATAAATAAATAAATAAAATGGGAAAAGAATCTAACAAGAAATGTGCAACACCTCCAGACAGAAAATTAAAAGTCATTAGTAAGGAAATTCAAGATCTAAGTAAATGGAAAAACATATCATGTCTATATGCCCATGGATGGAAAATTCAATAAAGCTATCAGTTCTCCTCCACTTGATAAAGATTCAGTGCAGTCCCAACAAAAATTTCAAGGGGTTTCGTGTAAGTGTAGTTTCACAAGCAGATTCTAAAATTCATATAAAAATACAAATCGTCTAGAAGAGTGAAGACACTCTTTAAAAAAGACATTCTTTAAAAAAGAAAAATGAACCAGGTGGGCAAGTTCACTCTGTTGGATATCAAGACTCATTATAAAGCTGAAGATCATTAAGACAGTGTGCTATTAGCCCAAGGATAGAAAGAAAAAAACCAATGAGACAGAATGGAGACCCCAGATACACATCAAACATATATGAACACTTGATTTAAGACAAAGATGTAGGAAAAGGGGTCAAAGATGGTCTTTCTAATAAATTGTACTGGGACAATTAGATATCCATATGGGTAAAAACTAAAACCAGACCCCTACTTCATGCCACACACTAGAACTGATTCCAGGTGTATTACAGATCTAACTGTGAAAGAACAGATAGTAAAGTTTTTACAAAATAATATCAAAAGAGAACTTCATGTATTTAGGCTAGGGAAAATTGTGTTGGGAATACAAAAAGTACTAACTTAAGGAAAAGACTGACACACTGGACTACACTGAAATTGTGAATTTCTATTTATTAAATGATGCCATTAGTAGAGTAAAAAGGCAAGTTATAGAAGAAGACATTTGTAACACACACTACTGCTGAGGGCTCATACTCAGAACATATTTTCAAATGCCTTAAAATTATTAAGAAAAAGATAGATATACTAATAGAAAAAATAGGGAAAATGCTTGACTGGCGTTTAACAAAAGAGGAAATCAAGATAGCTGATAAACATATGAAAAGCTGCTCCATCTCTTAGGGTTCTCCAGAGAGACAGAACCAATAGGCGATCGATAGATCGATCGATCTATCATCTATCTATTCTCTATGAGAGAGACAGAGAGGTTTTTGCCCATCTTCCTCCAGACCCTTTTTCATGAGTCCTCTGCTTGGCCTCAATATTCCAGCTCCCCAGTTCCCTGTGTCCTTTTTCCTTGGTTCCAATATCCTTCTCTGCAACTTGCCCCCTCCAGAGATAGAACAGGAAACAGCTCTCAAGGTGCATAGCCCTGGGTCCTCACATCACCTGCTTTCTGGGGCAGGCCTGAACCAGAGTAGCTGGGTCACAGCACCCAGTTCATTTCAGTCGTTCTGTTTTGCAAGGAGAGTCTTGGAATAATCAAAATCTCAGCTCACAGAAATGAGTTAGGCTGAGTTAAAAAAATTAAAGGGGACAGGTCCCATCCATAGCCTAGAGTGTCTGCAATTATTCCATCCTAGGGAAGAGAGTGCCTGGTTGATGATTGGCTAAACATGACAGGTCACGTTGTACTCAGTGAACAGATGAAACTGAGGCCTAATGGCCAATCTAAAGGAAATGTATTTCCCTGGCCAATGTCATACAATCAGCTTCTAAGAACTCAGAGAGGATTTCTATCTCATCCTTTCATGATGGGGTGAAATATGAAGCCTCTTTTGGGATCCAGGGAAAAGCAGCTCCTGGCCACACATATGGCACAGTTGTCAGTTTCTAATGGCATGTGTAGAGTTCCCTCTGAAACCCACAGAATTAAGAGGTTCCATCATGGAATGAGGTGATTACACATTAGCATTTACAACTGCAACTCAAGGGAAATTAATTTTCCATTCTGACCTGTGATTTCTAATCAGTGTTACCTTTAATTAAATGCTTGATGATCACAATTCAAGTTTTGTTTAAACACCAGCCTGAGCCAGAGGTAGGAAGTGGCCAAAGGATGACAGTCCAGCAGACAGGTCCTGTTTGCTGCCAGGCCTCTGGTCTCAGCAGGAGGAACTGGCATCACAGAGGCGAGGCAACCTCCTTAACGGAGGGGACACAGAAATAAAAGAGTGATGGTATAGGATAAAAGCCAGGGGACCCACAGAAGAGCCCCTTATGCATTTCACTGCACGTTAAGTTTTGTAAGCTAAGGAGCTGTGGCCGGCAGGCACAGCAGTTGGCTTGCAGATGCGGTGCTTGAAGAGCTGAGGTTGGGTCTTTGCGTTCTAATCCTTTCCTTCTGCCTTATTTCACATTCCTTCAAAAGGGGGTTGGGGTCAGAAAAATAGTTATGCAGAAACTCACTTTGGAAAATCTCTTGAAAGAGGATCAGCAAGATTGATGTGCAGGCAGTTAATAACTTTAAAAGTAAAGCAATCTCAGAAGATCTTTGACTTTTTAACAAAATAAGGGGAAGGTGGGCAGCACTCAAAACAGAATGGTGGTAATTATTCGTAGAAGGAAGTCCCTAATGAAGCTGAAAACAAAACTCTAAAGGAGGAGAAAGAAGATCAGCTCCAAGTACTGTTTACGTAACCTCAGGGGGTTTGAACACCAAGAACTCACAGTGCCTGAAACACTGTGAGCAAATGAGATGGAGGGTGGCTGAGCGTTAAGAAATTGAGTTTTTGGCAGAAGGTCAAAGACAGTGAACGGATGTGGTGGGGCTGGGGGAGAGGGAGGGAACCGGGGGTGAGCATAGCTTTCATGTTGAAAGAAAGTTAGCAAAAATAAAAGCTTGGTTGCTGAGGAAAACGCATAGAGGGAGGTTTCTGTTGACTGGGGCATGAAGGGTGGCTTTGCCCCACGTTTCCGGGCGTCTACCCCAAGGGCCTGGAGCCCAGGCACCATGCCAACAACACTGAGGCAATGCTCTTTTTCAACCACCTGGTACCACTCAGCTGAGACGGATGTGAGTCTACGGCGGAAACTACCAGAACAACACGATGGCCTAAGGCTGTGCATCTCTCCTCCATGTTTACTGACTGCCAGAGCAGGTCAAATCTTAGAACTAGTCAAGTAAGCACAGATGAAATCTGCCCCCTCCACTCAGAGCCAGGCCAACTGAGGCAGAAGTACTGGGACCCACAGCAATCACTCATTGTGGTTGAGTAATCACAATAACAATTTAGACTTGGACATCCTCGCAAAAGGGATTCACACACTTTAGCTCTCTGGGGCCTCAGTGACCCAGTGAGACAAAGGCCTCAGATCATACTAATTACAGTATATACACCTATCATATTAGCATGCCTATTAGTACACATACTAGTAAGTAGTATGCTTACTCTTGTTAAACCGTTCTATAAAGAAGAAAATCAAGTCTTGGGAAAGTTTCAAAACCATCAAGAGGCAGAATGTGGTTAACACCCTGGTTACAGAAACCAAAATGGTCCAGGAATTTGAGCACACAAGGCTTCAGTATCGTCCTCCATGCTCATGGAAAATCCTTCTTATGGGAGCCTTGTCCTGCCTCAGCTGCGCTGTCACTAGCCTCTCCTCTCCTCCTCAGGGACCCCTTCCTTCTGCAGGTGGGCCTATGTCACTCCCTCACTCATTCACTCAGTTCACAATTATTGCTTACTTCCCATGCACTAGGCACTGGGTTGGACGCCATTACCACATCTGATAGGTGGCATACCTACCTCCTAACTTAGAAATAATCTTTCAGATGACATAAAAAGACCTGCTTCATTTATGTGAAATCCACTTAAGATAGAAATTTAAGAGTAAAAAAAGAAAGAAATTTGAGGAATTTTAAGTAGCGTAGCATAATTTGGGTAGAGAGGGGGTAGGGCTTCCTACTTTTGCTTTGTTGAAGCAAAAGCACTAAAATACAGGGCCGGCTGAGCGGGGAGCCCTGAACCATTTGCTGTGGATGTGTGGGTTTGAGAATAAGGCTGGACACGCAGGTTGGAGATCAGTCTGAGGATCCCTTGAATCCAGGCTGATCTGCAACTATTTGCACAGGCAGGACATTCTAAAGTAGCAAAAAAAAAGGCAGAGGTGGTATAATTGTTTTTGAAGAAAGGTGTCTAGGAGGGCAGGCAATCTAAGACCCCTGGGCACACTCAAAGAGGCATTCAACAATGTCTCCTGAATGAATTAAACAAATGATTGAATGAATCAGTGATTATAGAGGTGGCAAACAGGACCCTTGTCAGGAGAGGGTTAGTGTCTCTGTAGCAGACAGAGGCTGCCCACAAAGGCTGTGACGCGCCACATTCATCTGAAGGAACACAGCTTCTCAGCACGTGATGGTCACAGTGAAGCCACGGACGCCGCTGGAGACAAGCCTACAGAGGGAAGGGTAGGGATGACAGAAACTCTCGGTGGTCTCGGGGCCTCTCATCACAACTTCAGCAAGGAGAGGAGGGAAGAGACATGCAGGGGACAGGGTGCCTGGGGCGATCTGCTCCCCGGTGCCCGCCATGGTCACCCCGGTTCTGCATGTGGAATCGGTGCCACGAATTAGGTCTACGGGGCTCGACCTGCTGCAGCATCTCTTCTTTAGACGGTCTGGAAGGACCCGTTCTTCTCGTGCGAAAGGAGGGTCACATACCTTGTGGGAGAATTCGAGGGTCCCCTTAAGAACCTGCCAGGAAAGGAGCTACATCACTCTTCCTCAGCTTCACCTACATGTTTTCCTGCCGGAAGTCACCCCCATTTCGTCGTTCTTTTTTTTTTTTTTTTTAAGATTTTATTTGACAGAGAGAGATCACAAGTGGGCAGAGAGGCAGGCAGAGAGAGAGAGAGAGGAGGAAGCAGGCTCCCTGCAGAGCAGAGAGCCCGATGTGGGACTCGATCCCAGGACCCTGAGATCATGACCTGAGCTGAAGGCAGAGGCTTAACCACTGAGCCACCCAGGTGCCCCCCATTTCGTCGTTCTGATGAAGTGTCACCCACTTACACAGTATTGTCCCCTGTTGTTCCTCTCTGGAGGCATTCCTAACTTTATGAAGCAACCCACAGTCATGAAGAGGACTGACAACAGAGAATGTCCGGGTCCCCAGCACCTGCACCCATGTGGAAGTGGAGGCAGGCAGGGACTTCATGGGACTAGGTCTTAATACTGAGGGCTGAAGGGTCCTTTGTACACCTAAAACTAATACAATGTTAAATGTCAGTTATAGGTCCATAAAAATGGGGGCCCAGATGTCCTATTAATAGCTATAATATTGCCTTAAATCTTCCTTCTGGAATAAATAAAACAATTATAGCTAAAGCAGTAATAACCAAATGATTTCACATCTTTACCCTGTTTACCCTCCACACCCAGGAGCTGCACATAAATGTCAAGGACCCTGAGACCCTTTGGCTGATAGAAGTGAAGGTTGAGTGGATGATCTCTAACATCGTTCCCCTGCTCTAGGCTCAGGGTCAAAGATTCTGTGTATTTGCATACGGAAGAGAGAGCAGAATTGCATTTTTTTTTTCTTAACTTTACCTACTCATTTGAAAGCATCATCGACTGCCAATGCCTGATACTCTTCAAAGGCTGTGGAATAAAAAATTAAGAGAGCTTTCTACCATGGATATTGGGATCAAGATGCTTGGGATATGGAAGAGCAAAATGGCGAAGGGGCTCAGAAGTGTGCAAATGTTGACTCACTGGCCCTCACCCTTTCACTATGATGTGCCAGTCACAAGGGAGTTGCCATGCAGGAGGACAGAGCATGGAGCGTGGAGCATGGAGCCTGGAGCATGGAGCATGGAGACACGCCATTCCCCACTGGGAGGGCAGGGGGAGGTGAGAACACCCTTCTGTTTGGTACAAGGGCTAGAAGGGCCAGCATCGCTTTAGCAGAGCTCAATCACCATACAGTCAACTATGGCTCAGTGTTGTCTTCATACTTTCAATTAGCCATGAGCATCAGGTATCAGTTATCAATCAAAATTCAGCAGTGCATTTTTTAATGTTACCAGGAAATCCTTGAGCTCAGAGAGTTTGCTCCTCCTTACATCCACAGGACATATGTTTTAACCTTGAGCACATAAGTCGGTGCTCCCTTGGAGGAGTGCTCCATGAGTGGCAGCTCTAGAGGAAGCGGGGCAATTCGGAGACAGGCAAGGAAGTGGCCTCTGGGGGGAGAAAGAAGACAAATGGGAGGGAGGTTACCATGCATGCTGGGAGGGCCTGCCTCACCTAACCTACCCCTTTCCCAGGGTCAGGGCCCCTCATCAGCCCAAGACCTCATTCCTGGCCTAAGTTCTGCTTCGGATTCCCTGACAGAATAACAAAAAACATTTGCACAGCACATCAATGGTCCATCCACATTAGTCCCTCAATAATGCCGTGAGGTTTATCACCATTCCTAGAATGGCAGCCGAGGCTCAGGAAGGTTCAGTCCCTCCCAAGGTCACAGAAGTAGGAGGTAGGTGCAGGGTTGGAGCCCCCAACCTCTTGGTTTTAGGTGCCTTGGGCTTCCTCAGTTTCATGCTGTCTTCAAAGGAAGAAAATGATATTTGTCTTCAAGATTCAATCTTTCCTTATATCTTCAACAGCTCTACCTTGAAGCCCCTGCAAAGAAACAGAATGCCCAGGCTCTGGGAGGGGTCAAGGAGTGTCCTGCAATGCCCAAAGGGGAGTGTGTCCAGCAGCATGGGGAGCACACAGGGGACAGTTAAGAAACTATGCCAAAACAGGAGTTAAGTGAAAATATTAACTATAGAAAAGCATGCACAAAGCATGCATGAAGACAAATATAAATGTAAAAACAGAAATACATGTGGTTTGACATGACTGGTGTTGGTTCTGTTTTTTCTTGACATTAAATTTTCAATGATTTTTTTAAGTAATTGGCAACTCTGAACTAGCAACCATCATGAAATATGAATGAGGAGCCATTTTGACCTTTCTCCCAGCCTAAAGGGCTCTGAGCTTTAAGGATGTAAGAAAAATAGGCTGCTTTCCCTCACTTAATTGCGGAATTTATCCAGTGTGTCCTCCCCAGGAGATCAGGATTGCTGGTCAGTCTTCTTTCCCCTTGCTTGAAAGTTAAGAAGGGACCAAGGGAACAGTCGGTACCTCAGATGTGCAAAAATTGGCCATTGAGAAAAATACACTTTCTTGTCTATGCTGAATCCTCCTGAACTATTTTTCCAGGCCTGGGAAGGACCTGGTGTGCACTCAGCTGCCTCTCTATTCTGATCAGCTCTGGATGGACACACGTTGGGAGCCGCCCTGCCAGGCAGGAATGGGGTCTGAGGCTGGGACGTGATTGTCAGGGCCTTTGGAAGGCTGGAAAGGGCAGTATGAACAGTCATGCCTCGAAAGGAGGTATCCCCTGGGACTGTCCCAGTCCCACTGTGGGAAGTCAGAAATCTGGGAATTAACCATGTGGCCACCAGAATTTCAGCATAAAGCTCTAACGAGGGGACTTTCAAATTTTCTTATAATGATGCCAAAGCATATTCCAAGAACGCTGCAGACTGAATGCTTGGGTCCCTGCAAAGTTCACTTGTAGAAACCTAGTTCCCAGTGTGATGGGACCTCAGAGAAGCACATGGGGCATGAGTACCACTAGGGCCCTGATAAGAAGAGACATGGAAGAGCTTGCCTCCTCTCTCTGCCACATGAGGACAAAGGAGAAGGAGGCCAACTGCCACCAGGAGAAAGGCTCTCACCAGGAAATGAATTAGCCAGCATCTTGATCTTAGACTGTGAGAAATTAATTTTTGTTGCTTAAGCCACCCAGCCAATGATATTTTGTTATAGCAAAATACCCTGATACCTTCTACTCTAAAATCTTCCTGCAAAATTTTGAAGTTTTTGAGAGTAGCTATGCAAAAATGCAAAGAGATGAAGGACTGTTTGCTGATGTGATCTGTTTCCTATATACTTAAACTGACAAACATTGTTTGTAAGACAGAGTTTATAAATTGCCCCAATTTCATCTTTTTCCTGAGTAAGGGTATAGAGAATTTTTTTATACATTCATGATAACATTTATCTTCTCTTCTTGAAACCACAAAACTGTTTTACCCAGAAGTAAAAGCAGTGATCACAAAGCATAGGCACCTTATCTTTTTTTTTTTTTTAAGATTTTATTTATTTATTTGACAGACAGAGATCACAAGTAGGCAGAGAGGCAGGCAGAGAGAGAGAGGAGGAAGCAGGCTCCCTGCTGAGCAGAGAGCCGGACGCTGGGATCATGACCTGAGCTGAAGGCAGAAGCTTTAACCCACTGAGCCACCCAGGCGCCCCACCTTATCTTGAAGAAGTAATGAGACTCACTAGGTAGAAACAGAGAGCTCTAACAGTAGTACCTGCAGACATCAGCAAAACTGTGGCAGGAATGCCTGGCAGCAAAAAGCTGTTTTAAATCTTTTAGTGACTTTTTCTTTTATTGTTTCATACATAACAGTTTTCTGCAATGAACATGTATTACTGTTGTAATTAAAAGAGCAATTTTTTAAAAATAGCTCTCTAGTTGTCCTGTTTCCTAGATTTTCAGTTTTTTTTTTTTAATTTAATTTTGTTGTTGTTGTTGTTTGGTCACTAAGGTTGGAATTGCTCATTGTAGAAGGCAACAGTGCTAGAAGCTCTGTCCATCCTGGGGCACTGCTGATAACTTAGAACAGCCCTGCAATTGGTGATTATAATGTTATAATGATATTCCTGAGTCATCATGAAAAGATGACCTACATTATGTACTTTCTACTTAGGAAAGACCAGAATTGTTTTTCTGTTTCCTAGATTTTCAGTTTTTTTTTTTAATTTAATTTTGTTGTTGTTGTTGTTTGGTCACTAAGGTTGGAATTGCTCATTGTAGAAGGCAACAGTGCTAGAAGCTCTGTCCATCCTGGGGCACTGCTGATAACTTAGAACAGCCCTGCAATTGGTGATTATAATGTTATAATGATATTCCTGAGTCATCATGAAAAGATGACCTACATTATGTACTTTCTACTTAGGAAAGACCAGAA
>NW_019154128.1:826454-952741 GCF_002288905.1 Enhydra lutris kenyoni
GTATTTGTACATGTCATCAAGGTGCTCATTAGAAACGGTGACTTTTTAAAGTTTTGACACTGCAAAGGTTTGAACGACCAATGATCCGGAAAATGCACCTTTGTGAGCGCCCGCTCTGCAGGAACACCTCCCAGTGTGAGGCCATGCACAGGTGAGCAGCGTGGACTCGGGCTGTCTGAGCCCCAGTGGAGTCACAGCTTTACCCCAGAGAATGCTCACGGACAAGGTGGTGCCCCAACACACACCTCTGTTTTAAACCATTGATTCATTCCTGACAAAAAGTTGGTCCGTAAAGCAGTGGTGGGGAGGAATGGAATTTGCCGAGTATTCTGGTGTTTAGTTTGGAAACAGGAAACAAGCAGAACTGAAAACTCACTTCTGACCGTGTTGCTAATCCCAGGGGCAACCCGAAATTCTCTGGGTCAGCTCAAGACACTGCAGCAGGACGCCAGTCCTCTTCCCCATCCCCAGCAGCAAGGCTGAAGGGCAGAGGGGTGGAGGTGAAGGGGTGCAGGTGGTGGTGTCAGCAGGAGCGGTTGCTGGAGCACTGGCCTCCTGACCTGAGCACGTTGCCAATCAGTGCCCAACACGAGGGCAAGCCGGGACCCACAACTCTGTGCCACTGTTTCCAGAAAGCTTTTGAAACCTGCAAGCCTCTGTGCAGGCCAGTCGGAGGCTTGTGTAAGAGCCACATGCCATGGTTGATCCGCAGGTGAACTCCTGCTTGGCCCCAGGGTCCATTTCGACATCTAGAGCAATTCTTAATCCCTGGAGAAGTGAAAGTCATGTCCTTACAGAGCCCCTTCTCATTAGGAAGGAGAAATTGTCTTAAAGGGACTTTATTTGGATTTCCAAACACCCACGTGGCTGCTTCTGCAGTCCCCTTTTTGCTGAACCTCGGGGTGCTGTCCTGCTGCTCAACGAGGTAAAGCCTCACAGGTCCTTTGCTCACAAGCCCGTGTTGCCTGGGCCATTGCTGATGAAAGAGAAGCTGCTGGAGAGGCCAGCTGTCCTCATAACAGCTTCCTCTTCCTCCATTCCCTAACACCCTCCTGATGCATCTCCTTCCATCCGTCTTCTCCTCCACGTCCTCAGGCCCATAAATCTCGGTCTGGTGCCAGGATTCAGCATTCATTAGGCAGAGCCCTTGTTTGCCATCATTTCTCACGCAAGACAGGACCGTAGCTTATCGCTTGATTAGCACTGAGTAAATTGCCCCCATCCAGAAACAACCCACGCAGCTCCTCAGACTCTTCTACAGGACCCCGTACCTCTGCCGTAGATCCCTCTCTACCATATCCCAGTCCCTTTTGCCAGAAAAGGAATTTGAAATGATTTGAAGCGGCTCCTGATTTCAGAGGCAGGAAGCGTGGCCCACCTGGCTTTACCAGTGCCCTCTGAGACTGAGGGACAGCCTGTGGGTGACGCTCCCTCTGGTTTCTCCCACCTTAACAATCAGGGTCTTCGGGTCTCTCACTGAACATTTCTGCCACCATGTCCCCCAGATAAACAGTTCACCCTCTCAATGCCCAGACTTGCGAATTGTTTCTAGCAGGCTAGGTTTTTTATAATACTTTAACTGTTAAAACTAAAACCGCTCCCTATTGTGGGTGGGTCTGAGCCATAGTCCCCTAGTCAAGCAAAGCTGTCTGTCTCTCAGCCAGCCTCCCTCACTGGCCTGCCGGTGGTGTCTCCATTTACCACTCCCCACGGGGAGATGACAGTCAATGTCATCACTGGCCTGCTTCTCCCCAGCCCGGTCCAGGGCAGCTGCTCAGTGGTGATATACTCTCTGGGCATGCGCAGCAGAGCTCACCAAACAACTGTGTCCTTCGCCCTGGGATCTATGACTCTGGAGGGTTTTCCTTCTTTGCTCTCACTGAAAATAGCCCTCATCTCTGGAACCGTCCGCTGACCTCCTCTCCTGCAGGCTGTTCAAACAGGAGGCTGTTATCAGGAATTCTAACCTCCTTCGTTTGATCTTGGCCTGTTTCATAAACTGGGGGAAAGGTGATTACAGGCTTCTTGTGGTGGCTTGTCTCTGATGTTCCCCTGAATGGCCAAGCTTTGAACAGTGTGCTGGCAGCATCTGTGCTGTTTACTCTGCCTGTGCTCACTGCCTAGGGCTGCCTTTGTTGTTGTGCAAACGGTGCTCCTTTTGCTCCCACATCGTCCTAGCACGTCCTGCCTCCCTTCAGAAGCCCCTTCCCCGTACTCACCATGAGGAAGTCATGAAAGGAAATGAACAAACCACAAGAAAAGTAATGTAAAAACATGTCCCAAATGGTTCCCTGTTCAAACAACGTTGCTCCATGGAACATACAGCCCCAGAATGACCCCCTTTTGTTTCCTCAGCCCCTGTGTTCCCTGGGCTCTGTAACTGCTCTTTTAGAGCAGGTGACCCTAGAGCTCTGTCGCTGGAGATACACACATGTTCCATGCCGATGGAGAGGATTTCAGAGCTGTATTGATTAGAAAGAACCACTTGGTAGGGACTGAGCTCACTAACAAAACATAGAACCCCAGACTTTTATTATCATGTGGACCAAATAAGCCAATGGCTTCAAACATTCAGTTTATTCAGCAGACAGGTAAGAGGGCGATGGATGGATAGATAAATGAGTAGAAAGGTTAATTCTTTTTAAGCCAGTATGAACCTAAATAGAAATTGCATACTGGCAAAAACCAGTGAGGCAAAAATTAAACTAGCACATCAAATTGCTGAACCAAACCAAGCACTATCGGCTTGAGACTCTTCCAAGATAACCTGGATCCTTTGTCCTTTCCCTGAGGAAGGATCTGATCTAGGATGTATGTTTCTGGACAACAGTCACAAGTTCTAAGTGCATTTTAAACTAAATGCCCTTTCCGTCTGTTCAACAGACACTGAGTACATGCTATGTATCAACACCATTCCAGTGCTGGGTCCCAACCAATGGTGAGCAAAAACCTGCTATCCTTACAGATAGTTAAAGAATGTATTGGGAGAGAAGCTTAATTAAATAAGCAAATGTGTGACTCTGTATGCAGTAAGTCGTGTACATGTTTGTAACAGGGGAGCTTGACTTCCTCTAAGGAAGTGATGTCATCGCTGAGCAGTGCCTGAAGGGGATAAGCTGCAGCTAATGACTGAAGCATGGAGAGGGGCAGTCCAGACAGAAGGAAAGCAACGCAGGAGGCTATGGCTGCCATGGGAAAACAGTGCATAGTGATGGTGCACAGGAAGGAGCCAGGTCTAGCTGAACTTCCAAAGCAGAGGGAACCACTGGCTCCCAGGGTGACAGGGAGCCTTTGGAAGGAGTTATTCAAGAGGCTAGGTGGGGCTAGAAGGATGACATGAGCCTGTCTGTTTTAGAAGAAGACCACTCTCAATGAGGTGCCACAGAGCACGTGGCAGGCCAGTTAGCAGGTGGTAGGCTATTCTGAGTGGGGAAGGCCTCACTCAAGTGATTTTGCAGTTTTGCTCCTAATTCCTTCTATCCTGCTTTGAGAATCTCCATTCCTGGGTCTGCCAGTGAAAGTTACTTTCTACTTGCAGAGAGAAGCTAATTAATAGGATAATAAGATAGTTATTTATCCCTGTAATAGAAATCTTCATGTTAAATTTATACTTGGCAACATTTCACTTTAAGTTATAATTGGATAGGCCAATCTGCCCATTTCTGACCTTTTGTTGATTCTAATCCCGAGGCAGTGGTCTGATTTTAAGAAAATGGTTACCAGTGCAAATGCTCTTTTTTAAACAACAGGCATCATTACCTTTGCTTCACTGATGAGGCATCCATGAGATGTGGAAGTCAGGGATAGATCTCCCTTCCATTTTAACTAGAATGTTTCTCACCTCAACGACCATTTCCACTACCCTCAGGCAAAATTCAGCATGATTATCTTAAAAGCAAAGACAGTATATAATAATGGGACTGCCAAGCTCAGTCCCAGGGAGGGGTGGGTTTAGACAGGTGTCTTGCCCCCTTCCAGACTGAGGGGTCTCTGCCCCTAAGAGCTGATTGTTGCACTGTGAGTTTGTTCACCACAGCTCATGGCAGGCTGAGTGCATCACACATCCGAGGGTCACCTTTCCATTATAAAATATCCACTGACCTCACGTGCCAGTTTTGCCCAATAAAATAAATAAATCACTATAGAAAAGGAATGGAAAAAACAAGCAGCTAGAAAAGTCACTCTAACTCAGCTGGGTGAGGTAACATTTCAAAGGCCTTCTTTCAGTTCATATAAAGGTTTCTCTGAGTCTGCCCAATAGTGTCTGAGAAAGAGAGGCAGGAAGTCAAAGCAGCCAGGCCAGCCAACAGCAGGATGAGATACCACTACCTCCACTGTCCTGGGAGTTCCAGGGTCTGTTGCTCCCGCTGAGTGCATGCTCTCTTTCTCGCTCTCTCTCTCCCCCTTAGAAGCTGACAGGAGGGATCGAGCATGCTAAGATGTCAAGCCATTGATTCCATGGAGCCTCGGAATTACACCAAACGGGTTACATCACTCAGCTACCTCTGCAGCATTAGAAAAATAGTGACATATTCTGGGCACAGGTGAAGAGACAGCATTTCCAGAATCTGAATTCTCACCCGTCCTTCACAGTAAGAACCTTTGGCAACCAGAGAAAGGCAGGGCTTCCCCTGGATGTGAATCAAAAGTGGAGCCTTTCTACGTTGATTTTTAAAAAGAGAGGGGTTGTGAGAGAAATAGAGAGAGAGAATGTGGTCAGTATAGATACATGCTAAGGAAAAAAAAAATGGCCTCTCTGCAGGTTCAGAACAACCGATCTTCATGCACCATGCTTTGCAGTGAGATTCTGAGAGCAGATTTCCTTCCTAGGTCTGCCTCTAAACCACCCTTCACACTTTAGCTTCCATGCCATTCTTTTTTTTTTTTTTAATTAACATAAAATGTAATAGTTGTTTCAGGGGTACATGTCTGTGATTCAATACACAGCACTCACCACAACACATATCCTCCCCAATGTCCATCACCCAGCTGCCCCATCCCCCCACACCTCTCCCCTCCAGCAACCCTCAGTTTGTTTCCTGATATTAAGTCTCTTTTGGTTTGTCTCCCTCTCTGGTTTCATCTTGTTTCATTTTTGCTACCCTTCCCCTATGATCCTTTGTCTTGTTTCTCAAATTCCTCATATCAGTCAGATCATATCATGCCATACTTCACATAACCTTTCCACAACAGTTAACTCACTTTGAGTTAACAATTAATTAACGTTCCCGTTCTACCTGCCAGTGATCGCCACAATTATGCTGAATGAAGAGCCACCCCCAAACTCCCTGGTCTAATATCCTCACTTATTCTCATTCCCGCGTGTTCAGACTGTCTGGGCAACAAGCTGGCTTTGGCTCTGAGAAGTGAGTTGGGGCCGGTCTGCTCCACATGTATCTCATCCTCCCCATATCAGAGATGGGTGGTTGGGACTTGCCACTCTCATGACTGATGGCTGAAGCTTAAGAGCACAAGTGGGAGTATGTAATACCTCTTAAGGCTTAGGGAGACTGGCTTGCTGTCACTCTATCCAGACATCGTTGGCTGAAGAAAGTCATGTGGTCAAGCCTAAAGTCAAAGGGTGAGGAAGGGCATTCCACTTCTAGAGGAGGAACTTCAAAGGCACGTGGGAAACAGAGGATATAATATTGGCAACAATAACTCCCCTACTACACCTGTTTAGAAAATAACAACAATCACAACAATGATGATCCTTTCTAAGCACTCTCCACTTGCTGGTATGTGCACTTCCTATATATTAACATATTTGTTCCCCACCACACCTCGAGTTCTATTCGTATTAGTGGAGGAGGAGAGGGAGGAGAACAGACACTAAGGAACTTGCCCAAGTCCGTACCACACACCTTGTTGGACCTGGGGTTTGGACGCCTGGTCTGGCTTTGTACCCTGCACCCTTCACTCCCGAGCCATCCTGGATGCTCTAACAGAAAGTCTCTGAGGATGTGGGCGTTGGGGGGGGGTGTTGCTCACATATATTCTGCACTCTGGAGAACCTTGTCAGAAACAGCATTCCTTATAACTTTGTTCTGAGTCCCGGGTACTTGTGCAAGAGATACAAGTCACCTCTTCCTTGCGCAAGGTTGCCAGTGAGTCACTGGTTGTTTCTAAAATAGAAATTGGCTCAGGGACACGTTTCTATTTCAGAAAATCATGCCAGCATTTATTGGACAATGAATGTTTTCTCTCTTGTTCATTGATACAGACTATAGATGCTGAGAAAGGAGCCCCAGACTCTACGGAAAAAGATCCCAAACCACAGGGAGGCCCTGCCCAGGGAGCACAGGCCCAGAGCACATTCACACCAGGGGTCTGATGTGAGTTATTACCACATGGCCTTCAACACAGCCTGAGTGTCTCACTGTGTTTCCATTCAGGACCTTTTTATCTATCTCTCAATCTTCAATTGTTTAAGCAATGACTGTGTGGGCAGCCACATTGAAAAGAAAGGCTGCATTTTCATGGGTAGAAGATCTTTATTGTCTGGCCGGAGAAAATATAATTGATTCCAATGGCTTATTTTAAAAATTACTTTATTGGGACACCAGTATACTACAGTTAGTTAAGCATCTGACTCTTGGTCTCAGCTCAGGTTGTGATCAAGAGATCATGAGATCGAGGTCATGAGACTGAGTCCCCCATGGGGCCCCATGTTCAGCACAGAGTCTACTTAGGACTCTCTCTCCCTCTCCCTCTGACCCTAACCCCTCTTTGTTCTCTCTCTCTCTCTCTCTCTAAAATAAATAAATAAATATTTACAATTTTTTAATTTATCATAAAGCTGTAAGTCTGGCTTGTCCATAAACAAATCATTGTCCTTAAGACACCTGCATTCTGGTTGGTTTGTCACACTGTCCAGTAAGACCAGAATTGGAATAGTTCCACTGTTGTTCAAGAGTGGGGAGCAAAATAACTGTAACTGACTTTTGAACATCAGACCTTACCTAGTAACAAGCCATAAATGGGAGTAGGCAAAAGCCATTAAGAATGATTAAGAAGAGATTATCCTGCACTTACAATATAAACATGTTTAAATAGACATCTGTGTGTGTCAAAGAATTGCTTTACCTCTAGGCTGCCAGAAGCACACTCTTCTCTGTTTTTCTAATGATGTGTTTGTGCATTATTAAATCATCTGTGACCCAAGCCTTCTGACGCATCCCATTATCTTCTCATACTGGTCAGGTGTGCCTCTAAAGTGAACCACCCATTCTACATGGAAGAAAAGTGGTTTCTTCAGGACAGTAAATCATCACACTGAAAATGATGCGTATAACCTCATAAGCTAGTATAATTACCTTTTTGTCAAGCTTCCATTAAAGTTTTCTAAAAGGAAGCAAACAAAACAAAACTAAAAGGAAGCCACTTGCTCCTTGAGAAAAGTCAGTTGTAAAGTTAAAAGTTAATCACCAAAAAAGTCTATGGTTACCATAGTGATAGCTTATGTATGAAAAAAAAAATCTAAACTAAAAAGTAAGAAAGAAAGAAGGAAAGAAGAGAAGGAAGGAAGGAAAGTGCTTTTCATGCTGATGATAAAAAGGTCTTTTTTGGTAAATCTGCTGTGAACTTGGAAGCAGATGACTGACAGGACGTGTCTGCAGAGATGAATCCCCTAGTTGATACCGAGTAGGGAAGAAAATGAATATCCTTATTGAGTTGCTTGCCCAAGGAAGGAACCAGAAACTTATGGTGTGAGAGTTAGAAAAAGTGTGTGAATCAGCCAGTGGACGAGAACATGTCAGAGATGCACCCCTTGGTTGGAATGACACAAAGGTGTTAGGCAGGCACTAGCAAACTTTTTACCCCTGTTGTGAGCAAGGAGCCACTAGACCCTTCTTCAAAGTTCGCTGGCATTGTTTATAGAAACTGCCCCCCAACCCCAAGTATAAAAAGTTCCTCTCTTCTGAAGTTTAAAAAAAAATTTTTTTTAAGAGAAGGACAGGGTTGCCTCTTTTTTACTCAGGCACAAAAGAATCAGACTCCTCTGTTAATCCTGGATCAGCACAAATGCCTCTTTGAGCTAAGTCAGTACCTTGATGTGGCCTGTTTGTGAATTACCTGGGAATGAAGACACCTTAAATTCCTGGAAAAGATGGTACCTATTAAGATACTGACTTGAAACATTACCTTTGCTACCTCCCAAACCTCACCAAAATGGACAGAAAAAGGAATTTCCAAAAGGACACAAGCCATGGAGGACTGAGAGGATGAGAGATTTGACAACAGAACAGCAGAGGCTGCAGAGCAGGTGGGTGCTTGCAGACCCCAAAGTCACAGCCTCAGTGGCAGGAAAAGCCGGGCACTGCTCCTCTGCCCTGCATGATGACTGCCACATGATCTGGAAGGTGACAGTGCAGGTGACCGGAAAAGCAGGGCAAAGGTGGGGCTAAAAACAGGATTTGAGGATGTGATGTTTCATTCTGTGCAGTGTTGGAGAGAATACCTCAGAAACAGAGCCCTCACCTTCTCCTTCATTCCTGCTGCTCTGCAACCCAAGGCAGGGCCAGGAGGTGAGGAGGGAGCTGGGGAAGGTGACAGAAAACCCCAGGTTGGATCTGTGGAGGTTCCTAGACTGTGGGATGCCAGGTGAGGTGAGTCTGTAAGGAATCAGGATTGAGGGAATGCTGACACACCAGGAAGCCCTTGCACACTGGCGGTCAAGCTCATGTCCTCCAGGAGAGAGACAAGATCCTTCTCAGGAAAAGGAAAAATCCTCAGGATACTGATGAGTCAAGGTCCCATAAAATGGTTCTGCTGTGTCATCACAAGATAAAGCCCTATGTTGACAAATCTCCAAGCTTCCAGTCAGATTTTTAATCTCCTGAGCTCAAATATGAGCAGAATACAAAGATAGCCAGTTATCTAAGTAAGCCTGAGATGTGAAACATACAGACAGAACCAGACAAATAAAAGAACACAAGAAAGTAACTTGAAAAGACACCAGTATTAATATCTTCAGAAGGATAAGAGAAGGCATAGAATTTAAGAAAAAAGAAAAGAATCATTCACAAGTACATGATTTTTAAAGGAACAATTAGAGAACAAGAAGAGTTTTTGGAAATTAAAAAATGATAGCAAAAATTAAAAACTAAATAGATGCATTTGAAAGTAAAACTGAGGAAATTTGCTGAGAGGTAAAAGGGAAAAAGGGCAAAACCCAACCAACCAAACAAATGGAAAACAGAAGAGGAAAAGGAGGAAAAATAGAAGACTCAGTTCCAGAACATTCCAATACCCATGTGATAGGAATTCCACGAAGAGACAACAGAGAAAATTAAGGTAAGGAACTTGGTAATAAAATTACAGCCCACTGAATGCCCAGCACACTGAATGAAAAGCCAAATCACACATCATCACAAAATTTTTCGGAGCTTTAGGAACAAAGAAGATCCTGTGAGCTTTCAGAGAGGAAAACGAACAAAAAGAAGTATTACATACAAAGCCCAGAAATTAGAATGGCTTTGAACTCCTCAACTTCAACACTGGATACTTAAAGAACATTTCTAACCCGGAATTAAGAGTAGGAGTACACTGGAGACACTGTCAGACATTGAAGACCTGAAACATTCACTGTTAATGAATTCCTGTCTTAAGTGTTCCTGATGATGTGATCAACAGAAATGAGAATATAAACCAATAAAGGGGAAATTATGACATCTAGGGAATAGGAGGTCTAAGACAAAAGAAAAGAGGTAAGAGGACTCACCTGGATGATGAGGGGGATCCCAGGATGAAACACTGCACCAGCTACAAAGCATGACCAGTCCTGACTGCAACAGGCTGGACTCCTTCAAGTAGATTGGGTTGGTATTTGAATTGGGTTAACATTGCTGAGCCCAGAATTCTCTTCCTGAATGATTCCGGATTAGCCTTGGCCAAAGTGACATTTTGCATGCGATTTGGAAGGTGAAAAGGTGGGCAGCCCTTTTCTTACATGTTAAGAAGGTGAGTACAGGGCCCCAGGAACTGTAACAGCTCACACACATTGTGACTCATCTGCTGGCTCACCTGTGGCAGCCAGGCCCACAGTAACCTCAGCTGTTTCTGGGTCTCCTCTTTTGGCTTCTCTGAATCCTGGACAAATTTTAACTCTGGAGAAACAAAGAGATGTGCCAGAAGTGAGAGGTAATCATGGTGGCTTAGTAATTCCTTGGTGGCTTAGTAATAACTAGCATTTGCATGCACATAACAATGTAATATAAATGCTAAACGCTAATACCACCAGAGTTATGAAAGACGAGCTGAGGGATACAGGGATGACAGTATGTATGTGCGGTAGGGCCGAGCTGGGTGGGGGGAGGGGAGTGGTGAAACACAGCTAAATGTTTACCTTCTGTGGAGAAAGCTATTAGTGCCTAAAACTGAAGACACAAAAATGCATTCGTATAAGTACATTACTGGAAAATATGGAGGTAAATTCCTAAAAAATCAGCTAAAAGAAAGTGATTGCCTCAAAGGATCCAAAGGCAGAGCACAAGGAACTGCTGCTTTCATAAGAAGATTTTAAAAACCCTGTAAACTGTGTAAATGTACACATTTTTTTTTTAAAGATTTTATTTATTTATTTGACAGACACAAGTAGGCAGAGAGGCAGGAGGAAGCAGGCTCCCCGCCGAGCAGAGAGCCTGATGCAGGGCTCGATCCCAGGACTCTGGGATCATGACCTGAGCCGAAGGCAGAGGCTTTAACCCACTGAGCCACCCAGGCACCCCTAAATGTACACATTTTTTAAAATGTTTTGAATGGAAGTATCCATTCACAATGTCCTGGCTTAGAAGGATTGTTAAATACATTACAGTGTATCCAGGAGACAGAACTTTCAGTAGCCACTGAAACTATCCTTTCAAGAAATACACATAATAGCAAGTGACATGCTCAAAATACAGTTTTGATAAAGAGGGCAATCTATAAAGTTGCATGTACCTTGTGATCCCAATTATGAAATTAAAAATGGTTGAAATAATTAATATCAAGATCTTGGGTGGTGAGATTATAAACTCCCTAGGTTATGCTGTATCGTCCAAATTATCTTCAACAAGCCCAAACTCCTCTTATAAGTGAAAGGAAAAAATAAGAAAAATTATTTTTAAGCTCTCATATAACAAAAATTCCCCACAGAAATTAATCAAGCTATCTTTTTACCTCAGTATATAAAATGTAAATAGTATTAGGTACAAAAGGGAGGTCACTGTATATGGAATTTTTCTTTTATTCACTTCTTAGCAGTTGCCAACCACCCTCTGGCACCACATTCTGACATGGGAGAGAGGATGAGCACCAAGGCCCCAGGGCCCAGTCCCAGGTTCTCATGACTGGCATGGGTTACCGGAAGGCACCAAAGTACTGGTTCTGTTAAAATACTGCTTGGTTAAAATACTGAATTTATTTCTGCAATTCGGTGTTTAGTGGGTGCAACTGGGAAGTTAATGATAGTCCAGTCTCCTTCATCTGTGTTATTCCACCTCATTCATTCATCCATTCATTCATTCCATAAGCGTGAATTGTGCATCTACCTTGTGCTTACCTTCTCAGCTATGTTCCATGTGGAGACTCGGAGTTGGATCCTGACCTCAAGAAGCCTGCTCTCCAGCAATGGAAACATATGTGCACACAAATGACTATGATACAGGATCTAATTTGTTAAGGGCCATGAGAATGGTACAAAGAGTTTCTGAAGGAATGGAGTGTGAGAAATACTCTCAACTCTTTGTAAGTGTGGCACCAGGTCTGTAAAATAGTGTTGTGTTGCTCATTCCCTGCATGACTTCTCATTTCACAAAAAGGCATTCTTTAAAAGCACACTTTGAAACAAAGAACAAGTCACCCTGAGGTGGTCAGCTCACGCTGCGATGTCTGCTCTTGCCTGCCTGCTGTTCTCTGGTCACTAACGCTGCTGACAGGTTTAGATTTCTTCTCTTAGTTTCTTGATTATGTAAGTGTGCAATAAGGCTGCTTTTCACCATTTCCATTAGACAAGAGAACTGATCTCTGTTTTCTAAGACAACACAGATGAGATGTCCATTTCTAGCCACACCCATCCCAATAAAATGCCTGTTATTAATGGAGCTTTCTCTTTCCGTCCACAAGCAGCAGGCAAAAGGTCCACACTGAAGTTTTATCTCCTTCCCTGACTTGTCCTGATCCCCACACCAACACTGTGCTTTGTGGGAGGAAGTGGGAGTCAGAGGGAAGCCCCCACACCCCTCAAAGGGCGGCCCTTAGACCCCAAAGACAGTAAGGTGCCTTTGTTGAGTAGAGGTGGCAACAAATACCGGGTGAGTTAGACTGGGAGTAGCTGCAGCCTCACTCTGAGGAACTAAAAGCTATAGACATATATTGTATAGCCAGGAGAGGCTTCCAGAAAATCAGAATGCTAAATTAGTCAGCCTCATACAGTGTGACTACAGTGTACTCCCTCTGCAGCGGTGTTCCAAGAACAATAGGCATGTATCTTACCTGATACAACCACTAGGGGGTGGTTGATCAAAAAAGCCAATTAAAGTGGGCGAATCCATTAAATATATATAAACATAGCCATTTTAACTTCAAACTCAGAAACAGTACATTTATTTGTCAAGCTTCTGAATTCAGGCCAAGGGCTTCCCTTGAGTCTCGGTGGTCCTTTTTATAAAAGCCACATATGTAATGCATCAAATACAACTTCCAGTTTGGGTTTCTTCAAAACACAGTTAGAGCTAAAAGACACCCTGAAGCAATCAGAGTACAGAGACCCCTATATTTTTATAACCCTCACCCCCTTTCCCCAAAGTTGTCTCACAAGCATCATATTTGACAATCATTTTTCATTCAGTTCAAGTTTTCCAAAGTAGTTAAATTTTTATTTAAAAAATATTTTTTTCAAGGATTAAGAATATACTAAGGGTTATGAGCACTGAGTAATAGAATTATTAAATCACTATATTGCACACCTGAAACTAACATACCACAGTATGTTAATTATATTGGAATTTCAAAAACATAATGAAGTTTTTTCACTCATATTTCCATTTTACTAAACAATTTATGCGAGATCAATTAAATTGAAAGGTTTAAGTAATTGACGTCGCACGCATAACTGCCCTGAAAAGATTTAGGAACAACCCCACTTAACGCTTCGTAAGCATGCAAGCCCCCCAGAGGAGCTTTTGCACCTGTACCTGCACCTGACCTGCTGTCCCTGAACGCTGCCGCAGCAGGGGAGGTCAACGCCCTGCCTGACCCGGTTAGTTTTGCAGAGAAGTGGGACACACCGCTCCAGCCAGTGGAGTGGAGGTCGGCCCACGAGCTTCTACTTTTGCTTGTGACCCACGGCCACCAAGCTTTGTCTTCCGGACTTTGCCCTGAGAACAGACAGCAAGGACAAAAGCAAGACCCGCCCCCAACTGAGGTCATCCCTCGGCTGCAAAGACACTCATGCATGCATTTTAATCAGTAAAATTACCTTGTGTTTGCTTGGCCTTTTAGTGTAAAGGAAGAAAACACTTCCGAGTTCACCACGGCGGGCCACACTCCCAACATGGCCCCCTTATGCCTAGCTGCACCTCCGGCACGTGGGCCTTCAGTGGGACCACGTGACTGGCGCTGGCCAATGGCATCGGTGGAAGCAAGGCAGACACTCCGACCGGCAGTGGGATCCGCCCAGGACTTGCTCACGTGACCTCTGCCGGTTCTCTTCCGCGCTGAGCTAGATGGCGTGGGCAGCCCACCGCTCTGAAGCCGCTGGTGGGGGACATGTTGTCGGAATGAGCCTGCGTCTGGCATGACCAAGAGGAGCAGGGTGCCCATCTGTTGGGTGGTGACGAGAAAGCGTCATCTGCTGACACGTGGGGTCAGTGCAGCTGCCTTCGGTGGAAAACCATGATACTGGCTGCGAGAGAGCATGGAGTAAGCAGAGGCACGCAGCGGGTGACCCCGTGCTCGGGCAGGAACCTGGGTTCTGGGGGCGTGCAACGAACACTGGTGTAAGAGCTGCTCATGAACCCTGTGGTTTAATTTCAGGGACATGAGTACATGTACAATGGTAATTTATGCCACAGGTCAGTATGTGTTCAGGGCCAAAAAAGGGGAAAGGAAGCATTTCAGGCTGTGACTGTCCAAGAAGTTTCAGAGATGTGACGAAATAGAAGGTGCTTCTGCAGGCCGGGTGGGGAAATAGGGTATACCAGGCAGGAGGATGGGGCAATCAAATAACAGTCGTGGCAATGCCCATAAGAGTTTGGAGGGACAGTTTGCGGAGGACTGGAAAACTGACTCCTAGAGGTCCAGGCTGTAGGTGGTCTGCATGGGAAGCTAAGGAATTTGGACCTGGTCCTCCCTACAACATAGGAAACACATCGTGAAAAACTTATGAGTAGGGGGTTGAAATGATCAGTTTGGGGAGATTAGTCTAATAATAGTATACAAACTGGATTACTGAGAAGAAGACCTGGAGGAGAAGGAATTGATTATTAATCCTCTAATGATTCAGAAAACCAATTATTCAAGGGCAAGTGTTGATTCTGCTTTTTGTCCCAGTGGGGGCTGGCACAGTGCATTTCAGGTTCTAAGTACCTAATAAATATTTCCTGAATTGGATTGGGAATAAGAGGGTCTTGAGAGGAGTTGAAGCTGGGAAAACAAGGAGCAAGAAATTACACTAAACCTATCACATGGGGGTCTGTGGAAGAAGGTGAGAATCCATGATTGCTTGTAAACCAGAGGCTTTTCCAGCACAAGGCTTGGCAACAGGAGGCCCTTGGTAAATAATTGTGAGAGGGAGGGAGGGAATAATGGCCAAACGAAGTGAGATTACTTAAACTGGGAGAATATGGTGAGTTTTCAGATGTTCCAGATTTGAAGTTGTAGTAGACTCTGCAGATTGAAATGACTAGTAGGGAGAAAAACACTCAAGAAAGAAGTAAGGAAAGAAATTGGAGATGAGAGGTTCTCTCTGAGGAGTTGGGAGCTGGAAACAGGTTGTGGATTAACCCAAGGGAGAGACGGGAGAGAGAAAAGAGGCCCAGGAAGAACCCTTCATTCACCGTCTCCTCACTCCCCACTGTGCCTTCCCCAGGGATGGAAGCCACCCCTAGCCCCCAGAGCCAATTCCAGAGAGGGTTGGACTATGAAAGTGCTTCCCAAACCTGAGAAAACATGGAAGTCATCTGAAACATTCATTAAAACTCAACTTACTGGGCTCACCTCAGAGTCTCTGCTTCCAGAGGTAGAGGAGAACTTGACAATGTGTGTTTCTAACACGTGGTGATGCTCATGCTCTGGGACCACTCTTCTGAGAACCTCTGAACTATGGGAAAGAAGTAACAGCATCTTTGAGCTCAGGTCCCATCCTGAGACTCAGGGCATGTGACAGAGGTCTATGGGAGTTTCAATGTCATTCCCACAACTTGGGGAACTTGGTTTACAAAGAGATCCCCTCAGGCTGTTCCCATAAAAGACCAAGTCTCCTGGGCTTGCAGCCTTTCTACCAAAGTGATTTTCCATTTCTTTACAAAAATGTGCAGACATTCTTTTCAGAATAAGCAAGATAAGGAAAACTTATCTCCTGTTTGCTTTTTGTCAGCCGTCTCATTTCCATCATGACTGCCAGCTGTCTTTGATGTCAACCAACCAAGACTAGAATGTCTGCCACTCAGACCTGGGAGACCTCATGGCTCTGTGAGGCAGTAAGGAATGACCATTCCAGTTCAGGCAAACCAAGAGCCAACTAAACAGCTCTGCCAGTGTTTCTTTTTCCTCTGCTGTGACCGTGCCCGGAAAGCTATCTTCCAATATCCCTTGCATGCACAATTTTGTTCCCACATGCAGAATAGAGCTGCTTGAGTCTACTCTCGCTCAAAATGAGAGCATTAAAGGAGATGACCACACTCATTTATACTTCTGGCAGTTTATTGAAAAATTGCTACCATGTGCCAGGTTCTATGCTAAGTTCAAAAAGACTTGTTCTTTGCCCCGACGGAGCCAACAGCTGGTGAGGAAGACAGGCAAGTGAATACATTTCCTGGCATCTGGAAAGCCTTCAATAAAGGGACATCATGGAGGATGGGCTTCGTGGGTGAAAATGGGTGAGGGCATTCAGAGCAGAAGAGACAGTATTGGGGCACAGCATGACACCAATTTCTGCAAACTGTGAATGTGTTAGTATGACCAGAATGAAGGATTTTTATTTATTCCACCAAAAAGCCCAAGTGTCAGACCCTGTATTTAGAACATGATCAATGTCTGTTCTTGAGCTTTGGTGGCCTCTGCCCAGTGAAGGGTGACAAGGAGCAGCATGGCTCTGAGTGACGTTAGAACCACTGGGCCAAGCTGTGAGGGTGTCATGTACTGAGGCTTCATAACTAAAGCAGTGACTTGGGATGTGATCCCACGGACAGTCAGAAGCCACTGAAGTTCTTAACTGTGGAGGTCCAAGGGACGGGGACATGGGTCAGACAGAGAAAGGCATCATGGGCCCTTTGCTTTAACCCTTAAGAGCCCAGCAGTCAGGGAACTGATAAAGAATTTAGGGCTCATTCAGGGTGTCTCCTTTCCAAGAGGGAGCCCAGGGGACAGGCGGGCTCCTTGAGACAGGAGCCACAGGCAGCATGCAGGCTAGATGCAGCAGGGCCGGGCATGTCCACCTTCACAGGTTCCATGGGAGGGTCCCCTGTCCCTCCTTTCCCAGCCCATCCCTCCTGAGCATTCCTTCCCCAGCTGCCTGGTGGAAGCGAGGCATCCAGGGCAGACAGGAGGCTGGACCAGCACCCCCTACGGCAGGCTGCTTCCAGCCTCCTGAGAGGCAGGCCTGGGCTTGCCTCCTGGTACGTCAGGCTTCCCTGCCCCTCCTCTCACCCCAGCTCGGTCTCAAGCAAGCCCTCTCCTCAGCACTGAGCGCGCAGGGCCGGAAAGAGTGTCTCCGGCCCAAGCACTTGTTCCTTCTACAGTGGTCCCCTGGTGCCAGAGACGGTGCCCTGGGGACTTGCCGTTGCTGAGACTGGTTCCTGAGCTGGCTGAGAGCACTTGCACTCACACACTCGGCACAACCAGCTCCTCTGTGCATCCTCTCACACAGATGCCGAGCACCTTTGCTGGGAACAAGAAGTTCATGCAAACCAGACAGAAAACCAGCTATACTGAGCGTTCTCCTGACTACACATTCCTCCTCCAGTGGCACAAGTTCATTGTCCGCAGAGACCCATGGCAAATAAAGCACGGCCCCTTCTGCTGGGCATTGCAGCAACACACTGAAGGCGTTAGAGCTCCAATCCTCAGGTCTGGTTGCCAGGGGCTGAGAACTGACTTGGAGCAGGTTATGCCCTGTCTGAGGGCCTCATTTTTCTCACCTGTGAAATGGGATGACAGGAATCGTTATGAGGATTACTTAGCTCTGCGAAGCATTTAGTGCCTGGATTCAGGGAGCGCTCAGTAATGCTGGGCACATTGTGAGCTCCATCACCACCATCATCATGATACCGTGTCCCCTTGAAGCATGACTCCTTCTCCATGAAACCGTCACCAGTTCCCAAGTGGGAGAAACCTGTTCTGCCTTGTGCCTTCATAGGACTCTATTTGCATCCCTCCTTTGGTTTGTGAGCTTTCTACATCAAGTGTGTGTCGTTTGCTTGCTCACCTCCTTGTCTCACACACTATTTTCTGACCTGACCCTGATAATCCCAGATAGGTCAGAATTTTTTGCAGGACAGATGTTCTGGCCCTGCCACTGCTTTGCTAAACTTCTGCCTGATAGCTTCATGCTCCCAGAAGTTGTTCCTGTTCCCGGTTTGGGTACAGGAAGCACATCGGTTTGTCTAGAACCTATAGGTTGCCTTTGGGTGCAGGCAGTTACTTAACTAGGACATGCGTAAGGCAGCAGCCCAGACACAAGAGCATAGGATGAGACTGAGACTGGGCAGGTTAGAAACATTGATGAAACCTGCATCTCTTATAGCCCCAAACTCAAACAAGCCTGTGACATCTGCCACTGATGGACGGTCACACATCCAAAGTGTCTTCATTTCTCTCCATGATCTCTACCATATTTGTGTAAAAGTAAAATGGGAACTTTTTTTTAATTATTCAGTATGTACCTTCTAGAAGGCCTAAAACCTTTAACCACAGAGATTTCACAAGCTTTCACGAAACGGAAGAATGGAAAAGTGCACACTTCACAGTTTGTGCTTTTTGCCACCAGCCCTATCAAGAATCTCCGTATGTCACTGCCATATCAAAGACTGGCAAGCTTCTGTACTAAAAGATTAAAAAGTCACAGTTAGTGTGGCCTCATCTCAAAATGAAGCAAGTATTTAATATTTGATCAAGAACAGGGTCTCCCTGCTCAGTGAACAATGTGGAAAGCTGTCTTGGTTCCTTTCGTCCTGAACTGCAGGGAGCGGCTGAATCCATAAGTCACCTTAGTTATAGCCAAAGGTAATTTTACAGAATGAATTGGGTAGTTTGAAAAGATGGTTAAATTCTAATTAATGGGAATAGGAGATAATGTCACTTGACAGCTATGCCAACTTCCAGGCTCAGTCTGTGCATATATTAGAGCACTCACAAAAACCCTATGGAGTAGACACTATTATTACCACTAATTACAGATGAGGAAACCAAGGTTTACAGAGGGTAAGTAATTTAGACTCTGTGCTGGGAAAAGGACAACTCTGTTGAGCATGAAGGCTTCTCCAGACAATTCCATTTTTATGCTAATAAAAATTTTAAATTCTTTGGTCATCTGAACAGTAAGAACATGAAGTAGGTGCACTTAGTTGCAAAAATCATTTCAGAAAAACAGAATGGCCTGAGACTGTAAGCCTTTGGATGCTAGGAGAGTCTGAGGTTCACAGCAGGCATGGAGACCCATGAGACTAATGTGGAACCAAGGTCTGGTAACAGAGGGTACAGGTTCAGCCCTCAGCTTTCAGTTCGGAGAGCCACCACCTGGCAGCCTGGGGACCTAATCTAGTTCAGAGATTTCTGTGTATGTTTATTTGGGCCACACAGATTAGTAGCCAGTATTTTAAAATGAGAAGATTTCATGTTTTTTTAAAGTCCAGATTTTTTTATTTTCTTTTTTTAATTGATATACTCAATATCATATTTTTCAGGTGTACATCATACTGATTTGATATTTTTATATATTACGAAATGATCCCCATAAGTCTAGTTATCATACGTCACCTTACGAAGTTATTACAATATTATTGACTGTGTTACATATTCATCCTTGTGACCTATTTATGTTATAATATTATAAGAAGTTTGTAGCTCTTAAGTCCAGTCACTTATCTCGCCCCCCTCCTAAGCCTCCCCCAACCTCCCGGCTCTGGCAGCCAACAATTATGAGTCTGTTCCTTTTGTGTTCTTTTTTTTTTTTTTTTTTTTTTTTTTGAGCTTCTTGTGGAACTCTGTGGACCTACATTTCTGCAACAGTTGGCAGAAGTTAATGAGTGGGTGCCCTCCCCATTCCTTTATGAAGGACTGTAGCCTGGGGCTCAGGATTTCAGTTCTTGAGTCAGATGGAGGCTGAATTGGGAAGTCAGAGACAGAAGTCAGAGTCCTGTCTCGAGTCAGAGACAGGAAAAACAGAAGGATGTTATAATCCTAAGAGGACATCATGAGACCCTGAACTAGGGCAAAAACAGTTGGAATGGGATAGAGGGAGTAGATGTGAAACATATCCAGGAGGTTGAACTGGCAAGATTTGGGGTCTAAGAAAGAAGACAGCCTCCCCTTAGGAGACTTAGTGTTGGTCCCAGCTGAGCGAGGGAATGAGGTAGAGGAGCAGGGTTGGGTGGAGGAGGATTAACTGTCCACAAAAGACCAAGAATCACTCATCAGAGACAGATATAGGAACCCCAAGGGTTGCAGAATGCAAAGGAGTTGGGTTTCACATGGAAAGAAGGGATCGATGGCCTCGGTTGTAATGTGGTAAGAAGCTCCGGGAGAGTAAAGACTAAAAGGCATCTATTGGCTTTGGCAGTTAGGAGGTCCCTGGTGACATAGGCAAGAACAGTTTCAGAATGTAGGGAGAGCACCAAGTTCTGGCAAAGTCCACATGCAACCCCTTCGTTGTGAAATTCCGTATAACCTCGTGAGAGGCAACCACCGTTCTCAGGTGTGTGCTCTGAGACCTGCTGAGGGTGGGTGGACAGTGAGGGAGAGCAGGCTCTCAAAAACAAGATCTTCAGACTCCAGGGTCAGAGCCTCCAGCCAGCCGCCCAGCCTCTTTACATCGGTGTTAGACAAACAACCTTGATGAACATGCAATCTGTTCTCTGGTTCTTTCTAAACCATTAGCAACCATAATCCTTTATTTTCATATTAGGCCACCTATTTTTCAGGCCAGCTAATTAGAAGTGGATCTGGAGGAACAGACAGAAGTTGGATGCATTTTGGTGAGACAGTGTGAGAAGCTGTCTTGCAACAGAGAAATGTTATGCATGCACAGATCCCATTTTCTCTCCCTGGACACATAAGGACACTGCATTTCCCTCAGCTGCGGTCAGCCTGGGCACATGTGGTGGGGTTTTAGCCTTTTGAAATGATATGCCCCACTGCCAGGCCTCACCCCAAAGTGTGCTCATCCACACTTACCCTCCCCTGTCTGTCCTGGGGTACAGGACTCCAGGATGGTGGGGCCACAAGATGGAAGGATCTTGGATTTCTGAGTCACTTCTTACAGGAGAACCATCCAGAAGAGCCACCTGACCCCCATCAGAATGGGATGTGAGCAAGAAGTAGTTGTCACTGCATTTTGCCACCAAGATTTCCGTCAGCATCACCTGGCCTCCATGGACTGTTCCTGGAAGGGAAGATGACTAAGGCCCATGCTTAGAGAGCAAACGAAGATGGTTAACAACACTGAAAGTTAACTCATGCTTCAGAAACTCTTCTTAAAAACATAAAAACATTTTGGCAGCCTTCTCATGTGGTCTGATTAACCCTATTTTTACCGTGTAAAAGAAATCATAGGAGAAACACATCCCTAGATTTGATATGAATAATACACTGTTTCTTGTATTTGAGACACTGGCTATCAGTGTAAGTGGAAGTTTTAATGTTCTGGCCCCACCCAGTGAATTACCTCGATCACCTCTGCGGTGTCTATTTCCACTTTGGAGAGCCCACGTACTCAGTTAACAACGACAGTATCCTAAAAGTTGCCCACCCATCCAGAATCTTTCTTATACTTCAAGCTGCCCAGTGAGCATGGTTGGAAATTGTTGAGCCCCTTGAAGGAGTGGGCCAAAGAGAGGCTTGTTGTCTAGTCCCATCGGGATTGTAAGAAACCATGTTGAACTTACACCCATACCTCTGCATCTGGGGTGTAAAGATACCTAAAGTGTGTGGCTTAGAGTGGGACCAGCCCTTGTCCACACCCTGCTGGGGTTCAGACTGGGTCAGAAGCTGCAGCTGGGCAGCTCTGGCTACTCCCTGGGCTAGAGTTTCTGGCCCCCAGAGAACCACAGTCAGGCAGCAGGGGGCTCTCATTCTTCAGAGCCTTTTCAGTTAACCAGCATTCAGTTCCTTGGAGAGTTATTTTGCACTCTGAGTGATACCCAGTACAACCTGGTTACATAAGCAGTGAAAGTGTAATTGAAATTGATCCTCACCAAGAAAGACTTTCTCTGTATGAAAGCGAAGATCGTCATAGAATAGACTTTCTTAGACCTTGGTTATCTAGAAAAAAATGACTTGCATATCCTGATTTATCATAAGGAGAGAGAGGGACACCGTGCACATTATTTAGGCTTTTTGTGACAAAGGCCTGAGCACAATGGCTAAAAGACACAAGGACTACTCCTTCCATCAGTGAGGTAGGTAATTCAAGGCTGACATGACCACTCCACCCAGGGGCCAGAGCTCCTCCTGTGCTCTTGCTCTGCCCTCTTATACCAGTTGTCACATTCACTGAGTGACAGCCAGGAGTGAAGTGGAAGGCGGCACAACCGCTCTCTTCCAGGAGGAGAAATCCCCTTACTCAGGCTTTTTGGAAGTCTCGTACCTCTGCAATGGTTCTGTGGGTGGTCTTGAAGCAGGGGGCACACCTGCCACGTGGGGAGTTGGGGACTGCAGCCACTGAGCCAGCCATGTTGCCCTGAGCAGAACCAGAAAGGTACAAGTGAGATGGGAAAGGGGAGCAGGTGGCAGGGACAGACCTGCCAGCCAGGTTGAATTCCCATTGAAAAACATTTTTGTCCCCATTCTGCTTTTCTCTCAATAACCACAGCTTTTGAGGGCAGTGATCTCCTGTCAGTGGTAGGTGACAAGTACAGACATACTAAGTACTCTGTAGAATCACATGTCCCCCAGGAACACATTGGCACTCATAAAGTAATTATTCTTCTGCCTATAAATGTAATGAAGTTTCATTAATAAATTGTATTAAATATAACCCAATGAACAGATAATTTTGTGCGTTTATATTATGGACTCTTATTCCCCCTACTGTGAGCATTCACTGGTATTAGAATGATAAGCTCATGAACCACTCACTAACCCCAGAGCCATGAATTATGTTAGAAATATGAACTCTTTTATTGGAAGAATGAGTGTGTTGATTTTTAAATGAAAACATCAATATTCCATATTTCCAAATTCAGTCCCAACCCCCTTTGATTTTTCTGGCTGGTACGGTGCAAATAGGTCTTATAATACTCTTGTGGTTTTCTTTTATTAGAAAAATATACTGATCTGTACTGTTGAGCTAAATGACAATATCAAGGGTCATAAAAAAGATTTAGTATTTTGAACCTTTGCACTATTCAAGTTCCCAAAGTCATTCTTGGTGAGGATCAATTTCAATTATACTTTCACTGCTTATGTAACCAGGATGGGGCAGAGTGAAGGAGGGGCGTTGGGGTGGAGGGGGTGGGGACCCAGTAGCAGGAACAGGGAAGGCCAAGGGCTCAGCAGAGGGTTCATGATAGTACTCTCTCCGTGTGACCAGACTCATTACTGACAGCTGAGAGTTCCAAATCCAGGTGACCTTTTTCTTAAACAGTGTCCAGGGTAAAGGAAAGCCAGACTTTTATTTCTTTAATTAACAGTGGGGTGTTGAGTATGGCAAAGTTAGTTAAATAACTCAATGCAGAATCTCATTCTTCCAAGAGAGAAAATCAGTGGGAAGTCCGGCTTGTTTACTCTGCCTCTGACCTGGAGTTGTCACCTCTTATTTTGCGCTGGGAGAAGACAGATCACCCAGGCTTTTGCTAACCACTCACTCAGCCCTGTATTCCCTGGGGACTGGTGTGCAGAAGACCCAGGGCCCAGCATGTGCATGTGCCCACCCCAGGGTCCCCAGACTTCGTCTCTCTCCTTCCTTCCTTTGCTGCTGTTAAAACAACAGTGACAAAACTCAGTGGAGTAAATTCTCAGATCAAATTGGTTTTATTAAGCAATTCATGAAGGGTAGCATCCCATCTAACAGTTAGAGAGATAACCCCAGGAGGTGCACCAAATGGCAGGTTTTTATAGGAAGGAGGGTGAGGCAAGATGGTATCAAGAAAAGAAAAGAAAGGACTGTTCCCGAGAAGGTCACTTTCCCTTATCATGCAGGTGACTTCATCTTTCTCTGGGGGATGGAGAAAGCCCATGTGACAGAGCATCTCATTGGTGCTGACCAGAAAATTCCTGTCTGACCAGATAAGACTGTTTGTCTGGTGGAGGTTGAAACTGCAGTTAGGTTGGGTATTGACTGGACCCTCAGCTGGGTGACAAGGCTTAGCATAAGTGACTCCATTTAGAGCTGTGCTTTTGTTTTTGACGCTAGGGATAGAGGCGTATTCTGAAATATAATTGCATTATCTTCAAATCATGATATACTTGGAATAAAATCCAAACCCCTTTACTGGTCTGTGGTCTCTACGGCCCTTCCCAAGTCCAGCTCAGCCTACTCGGACCAACTCCCTCACTGCTTTTGTCCACATGGCTCCTCTCTTGTGTACCTCGGTATGCTTGGCTCTTTCCCAGGGTTTTTGCACAAGCTCTTCTTTCTACCCAAAACAACTTTCCTCCCTTACTCAGCAAGACTCCCTCCTTCCTCTCAGAACAACCAGTCCTGACCCTTTTATCAGCCAAAGCCTCACCCTCACACGTGCTCTCTCACCACCTCAACTGCTGGCTTGCCACTGACCTCCATTTGTAGCACTGAACTCCATTCTCGCATTTTGAACACCTGTTTGCAAACCAAGGCCCTCTATGGGGTTTGTACTTTGGGGAAAACATTGTAAGGGTTTAAATCACCAGTATTTATATTCCTGCTTCTTCTGCCTATGGAGCTGTAATAAACATGGGCAGCAAGGAGCTTTGAAAACTAGCTAACCCATGCTCTCGGGAAGGCAGAATTGAAGCGCTGACAGCTAGCAGAGCTGGGGTCTTGCATTTTCTAGAGAAAGGGGAGGCATTGGGCCGGGGCAGGCATGAGGACTCTGGCGTCCTCATCATCACAAGGGCAGGTTCCCCAGGAAAAGAATTCCAATTCCACTCTAGTTCTAAGCCAGATTCGAAGCTGCAAATTCCATGCCACAGACAGAGCTATGGTCATCTTCTTCTGAAAACCTCTGTGAGTGTTACTGAGCACCCCGTATGGGCATACAAAATTTCACGAAACCCTCATATGTTTCCTGTGAGTTGAGGAAAATAATTGCCCGGGAGACACTCCAAGGGAAACTTTGTAGGTAACCAGAAGTTTACTTGCTGCGGCCACTTGTCATAGGTCAAGGCAGTTCAGGGTTCGGGGTGCACTGCCGAAAAGCAGCATCCCTGTCTGGGGGATCGCTTTCCCAGACAGTAATCAGATGGCAGGAAACTGTCACTAGCAGACAGTCACACTGCAGCCCACACAGGCCAAGCATCCTGCAGCCCCTCGCCCACTTATCACCTCCAGGAACAATATATTATGGTTATTTCAGAACTTGGTGATTCTCTGCCTCCGTGGCGCTTTCTTGAGGCCAGAGTTTGTCGCTCTCGTAGTATCCTGGCTCCGAGAGGTGAACCATGCACTTGCTGAATGAGTAAATGGTGCCCAATGCACAAGAATGCTATTCTGATAGCAGGAGCGGACATCAGGAACCTTCTCTCCAGCTCACCCAACAGTCATGACCCAGGGATGACCAGAATACGGCTCAGTGTTGCTCACTGGTTAATGATCTGATCTGCTAGATCATTCCCACTGACGCATGAATGTTTTCTACAGGCTGGAGAGTCCTACTGAATCTCTGCGAGCATTTGTAAAGCCGAGGTTCTGAGGTGCTGGGAGCTGGCACCTGCCCCAGGCAGCGAGCCTCGGGGGTGCTCTGGGCTCCCAGCTGCATCTGTGCTCACTCGCTCAGGGAAGGGACACAGCAGGCTGGGCAGGGTCCCACTATGTATATCAAGCATGTGTTCTAAATTACGCTCCATTCTCCACAGCCCCAAGAGACCCCAGTCACCCAACCATGGTCTGCACTCTTGATTCATGTTTTTATTTAAAGAAATGCTATTGATAAGCTTTTGTTATTTCTGCCTCAGTCTTCTAGAGAATGTACAAAACAGAAAATCACATATCTTCAAAGCTCTGGGGCCTTAAGTGATGGAGATAAGCAATAATCTCTCTTGTTCTATTCTTAATCAGCTGAATTAATTTGAATACTCCTTTTCATTTGGGTATGGTGGCCGTGAGCATTGCAAGTGTAACCATCTACAACCCTACCCTTCTTAATAGCATAATGTTTGGGATTTTTCAAAAGAGAAAAAAAACTTTGGGGGGCTTCTGCTACGTCATTCATATTCAGCACCTATTCTGATTCTTCCTCCTTTATTCTTGTATTTTGGAAATATCAGTGTCCTCTCTTTTTAGTAAATTTAAAGTCACCAAAAAATGTTGCATCTAAGATAATCTTTAGCCTCAAACACACTTATCAAAATGAATGTGCTAAAAAGTCAAAATTATACACAATAGAAAAGATTAGCCCAGAATACTTACTTCCTTTTCATTTTGTAGGTTCTTAACTTAATAATTTTTAGTGTTTTCAATTTATCACAGACCCTCAGCTTGAGCTCCATGTGGGCATATAAAAGACTGAACCTGAAAGTTCAGGTTAAAATTCTTATTTGGGAACCCACGTTATCTGGATTAACCATTGACATTGCTCAAGTAAATTGGGTAAATACCATTCTGCCCCACCTCCCTGCCCCAGTCCCAGACATTTCTGTCTCTGTGTCTCCCTTGGGCTCTTTATTTTCTCATGTGTGAATTAACTTGCATGTATTCAGGACAGAGAGGACAAGATGGAAAGGGAGAACATAGAAATTCAGCCCCAAGTTGCTGCTCTGTTCCTCTGTGTGTTGGTGGGCTTGGGGGTGGGGGGGGGTTCTTCATGATTTAATTTATGAGAAATAATGGACAAACACTGAAAGGCAATGTCCTTTCAAAATGTTTGTATTTCAGATATCTTCCTGATTGTCATCTGTAACTAGGGTGGAGGGATGGAAGAGCCCTTGGTGTGGGGCTCACAAACAAACCAGGCTCGGCCACTCACTGCTGACAAAAGCCAAAGGCAGAGAGAGGAGTAGTGGCGAAATAAGAAGGAATTTATTTCAGTGAGGCCAACACTGGGAGGACAGTAGACTAACATCTCAAGACCATCTCCAAAGTGCTAAAAACACATCCAGGTTTACATAAGGAAAACATGGAACAAAGGCTGGTGGTACATGTAGGTGGGAAATAAAGGTCAGCTTGGTCATTGTCATGGGGTTGGTCATGGGGGTCTTCCTGGCTCAGGGAAGTCTTTACCACTTAAGGGGATAGTTTCAGTTCCCATAGAGGGGGCTTTACCCACAGGGTCTTTTGCCTGAGTTAAGAGATAAGCTAGAAAGAAGAAGTTAATCAATTAAAAAGTACAGACTGAGGTCAATATGGAGGAAACTGAAGTCTTCTTTTATATGTATATGTAAGAGATACGTGGAGTTACATGGGATATATATGGCTGTCTGGCATTTAATGGGGTAGATATGGCTATTTGGAATTTAATGGAGTATACATGGGTATCTGGAATTTAATGGGGTATAGGTGACTATCTGGAATTTAATTGCATATATTTGGCTATTTGGAGTTTAATGAGGGTATACGTGGCTATCTGGAGTTTAATGGCATATATACGGCTGCCTGGGGTTTAATGGGTTATATGTGACCATCTGGGGCTTTGTGGGGTATATGTGACTGGGGCTTTGTGGGGTATACGGTGGTGGGGTGTCAGGAGAGAGGAGAGAAAACAGATCTGGGGACTCAAAGCCTGCTGTAGGTGTTGGGGGGAGAGGGAGAGGAGGACAGGAATGTGCACAGACATGTGAACATGTCTCGGAATGATGCAGGAGTATCCATGCCTGTGGCCAACTCAGTAGGGGGTCCTTGGGTGAACAAGTCTTGATTAATGGACTTTTAATGCTAATTTAGTTTTTTGGCACTCCAGTTGCCAAAGGCCTTGGTTGTTCTGATAGAAGCAAGTTTCCTTCTCTAAAAAAGAGAAATTGATGATTTTACAGATTCCAGCTGGTGTTTCTCAGGGCAGGAAGTCAAAAGCCAGGTGTGTGTGTCGGGGCGGGCTGCAGAGGGGGTTAACCTGCGCAGCGCGGCGCCAACATCTCAGTGCTGGGAGAGGCCTCTAGATGGTGCAGGTGAGTCCGCAGTGAGGGAAAGCCCCTCTTCAGGGACCCAGTTCACACACTCGCAGACGGGACGGAGCAGTCAAGAAGAGTTCGCGGACAGCCCTTTGGAGTAGAAGGAAAGTGGGGCCGGCGGAAGAGCAGTGCCTCGCCTCAGGCAGCTCTGCAGTCCTCCCGAGACGCTTGGCCACCTGCTGCTCAGAGCGCTGCCTGACGGCCACCTGGGAAACCTGTCGGCCCTGCCTGCCTTTCTCCCCAGACCGTCTTCTGTTGGGATTAGAAACTGACCCGCCAGCAGGTCCAGGTAAGTCTCGGTCCTTCTCTTTGGGTTTCCTAAACTCTTTAGCTGTTGGAGACAGAGGTGTCATGGGCTGAGAAACGGCCTGAGTGCATTTTTGAAATGCACGTCATTTTTGGGTTGCGTTTGAACAAGCTTTACCAATTACGGTGCATCTGCACTACCAGTTCTAAGACCTGAGATTGTTCCTTTGTTTTCAGGAAAACATTAGAAACCCCGCTTTGCTCCTGGTTGCACATTTGGTTAGTGAGCCGAATTCTCTGCGTGTTTAGCTGGCTTTAAGATTTTGGCTACCAAGTCCACAGGGGTCTCTGGAGAGCGTGAGCAGTATGTTTCCGAGGTTTGCCCCTGAGCCTGGCTCACGGGACCACAGGCAGCTGCTGGAATTTAGCCGCATACCTGCGTCTCCCCTGAGTTACCTGTCGTGCGCTAGCAGACCTTCCCGGTGCAATTTTGAATCAAGTCTGAGACCCCGTGTCTCAGATGTCTCTGGGGTGCACGGTGGGGGGGTGTATGTATTTCTGATGACTGAGGCATTTATTTCCAGTCAAGAGGCTCTCCTGGGTGCTCTGACACATCACGGAGTAGTCTGGGTCCCGCACAGGAGCCTGCTCTGATTCCCGGCATCCTGTAGCAACCGCTCCTGAGCTGCGGGGGCGGGAAGGGTTAGGGCAGAGCAGAAGGGGATCGCTGAGTGGGAGGGTGGCTGATGGCGGTCCAAGAGGGACAGTTAAAACAATAAGTGATGGGATAGCAGAGCAGAAGCCCGTCAGCAGGGGCATTCCAGAGTTGGTGGGACGCAGGGTACAAGAAGGCTGGCGGGAAGGACAGAGAGCAGAGGCTGACCCACCTTCTCTGCTGTCTAGCTAGCCACTACTTTGTTCTGAGGCTGCATGTCTGAGACACTCCCTAAGAATGAAACAGCAGCTAATTCAAAATATTAACAGGGTCAAAAGCCATAATGGACTAAGGAGAAAGGAATCAATTCAAATAGCTAACATAGAGACTATTCCTTGCCTGACTTGCTCTGACATTTCAAAGGTAAAGCCATTTAAAGTTACTTTTTGACAAAGCCCACCAAAAAGAGAGTTACTCATCCAAGTTGGGATGTTCCCATTTGTCCTGGTGATTGCCCATGTGTCCACTTCCCCAGCAGAGGAGAAGACTGGGGGCCCTGCTCTGGGCTGGATCAGCTTTCTCCCCATCCTTCCATGAGCCAAGCTATACAAGGGAATATTAATTTGTGATGGCACAGTGGAAGGGTAATCCTGGAAGCACATGTTTTTGGGAGGAAAAAGTAAATAAAATATCCCTGAAATGTTTGGTTTTCACTCTCTGGCCACTACTTGATTTCTAAAAGTAAACAGGATTTTCATTTTGTTGAAGATACATATTTGCCAAGCTCAGAAGTGTCTGTCTTAAGCATCAGCATGTCCCCATACACAGCAGAGCACCTGCCACAGGCAGCAGCCCCATGTCGGTTCGGGGAAGTGAAGACAGACCTGGCCTTACCTCCTATTTCACACATTACAAACCAGATTGACTCTTTTCACTGGGGAGCATTCTCTCATCGAAGCTCCTTAGGTCCCAGAAGACCACAGATGGAAGCCAGGTCACTCGAGTCTCCTCTCTGTGTCCGGCTGAGTGAGTTTTGTGGTCTCTAAAAAAATGAAATTCATTCTCGAGGAAATGCCCAGGAGCCCAGCTGCAAAGACTCAAGCAGATCTGAAATTCAAACACAGGAGCTATAAACAGGATGGCATGTGGGAAGCCAGCCTGGTGCTTCCGTGGCTCAGCCTCTCCCATCGCCTTCCTTCCCCAGGCCTGCTCAACGTCCTGCCTGCACGCCTCCCAGCAACTTTCCTCCAGGGCCCGGTTTGCCCAATTATCCCAGAGGACACCTGCCTACTCTCCTCTTTGATGCTGTGTGAGGCTCTGCCTAGGTGATTCCACCCCCCCAATAGTATCATTAATTAACTTACATTAAGCTCACTTAGCACATTAGGTCAATTAGGAAACTGAGGCCCCAGGCCTGTCTCAGAGAGGGCCGCCCATCCCAGCGGGTCACGCAATCCATCCTGAAGTCACGTACCAGGGAAGGACTTTGATGCAATCTCCAATTATTATTTGCCAAAAGAGTGAAGAAGGGACGATATGCTAATGTCCCATCACTTCACTTCTGCCCTACATTTCTAGACCATTTGCAAAAGTGTTTCCATGCATTTCTTCCCTATTTTCCAAACAAGGAAATGGAGCCTTAGAAAAGTTAAGTAGCCTGCCCAACCCCATATGGCCGATAATGACTGTGATGCCAACACTAGCCCAGGGCATCATGTTGTATAACTTGTAATTTGGAGGGGCGGGACTAGAACCTCTGTCCCCTGAGTCTGTGGTGGACATACTTGCCTCTGTAAGGACATGTGGCGAAGGTTCTGGGACAACCACCTGATAAAACTGAGGGTAGCAAGAGCAAACTTCTGCCCTTTTTGGAGCTCAGCCCTCACACCACACTGTTGGCTGGCCTCGCATCATTATCAGAGGCAGGACCAAGGAGGAAGCAGTCTAGGCTCCATTCTTGTGGGCTGTCCCTGTGAAGGCTCAGTAGTAGAGGAGATCCTGGTGTGGGAAATACCAAGTTGCTCTTTGCACATAACAGAGTCGGATAAGGTGACTCCGTCCAGGAACTAAGAGAAATTGCAAATGGTTTTTAGGGTTCAGGCATCCCAATGATTTCTTGGCCTCTTGTTAGTACAAATGAGACTGGACTCTAGTTTTTCACTGTTGTCTGTCCTGAGGTCATCACAGAGAAGTGCCCAACGTGGGTAACCTGCACAATTAAAGCCAAGGAAAAAACTTTCCCCTGGGTGGGCCACTCATTTGCTGGTAAATAAGGGATCCTACAACCCAAGGTGTCTTTAGTCCTCCCATAGGACATAGTGGGCACTCAGCAAAAGTGCAGTTGACCTTTGAACAATGCAGGTTTGAATTGTGCAGGCCCACTTATATGCAGATTTTTCTTTTTTATAAATACAATACAGTATTTATACAGTAAGTGTGTTTTTTCTTCCTTAGGATTTTCTTAATAACATTTTCTTTTCTCTAGCTTACTTTCCTGTAAGACTATGACGTGTAATAGATATAACATAAAAAATGTGCGTTAATCAACTGTTTATGTTACTGGTAAAGCTTCTGGTCAACTATTAGTAGTTAATTTTTGGTGAGTTGAAAGTTCTCCGTGGAATTTTGATGGCTCAAGGGTTGGCCCTCCTAACCCCTACATTGTTCAAGGGTCAGCTGTATGTCCATGAATGAATGAATAAGATCCTTCCAAGAAAGGCCACCAGTTGCTCCAATCACACAATGGGGAGCAAGGGGGTGCCTAACGTCAAAGTGTACCCCAAGTCAACAAGCAAACCATTACCAGTAGGCAGAGCTACCCTCTCTGGGTACAGAAATGTGTGTTATTTCTAAAAGGGTAGGTGCCCCGGGTGTCAAACACACTGTTTGGCTACAAGGTGGAACAGACATGAGCTGGCAAGGCTGGAGGACCTGTCTCCTCTGCCCAGGCCTCCCCCAGAAAGGCCCAGGAGTCTGTATGCATAGTTTCCCACGTAACCAGGAGGCCTTTACTTTTCCATTCTGACAAATCAGATCACTGTGCAAAGCAGATGGGTGGTAATGAGCCTTACATAGGGAAAGGCCCTTGTGTTGATAGCCACAGCTGTGCCACCCACCAAGCCAGTTACTTCCTAAGATGGGAAATCAGACTGTGCTCTGCACGTGGTCGGAGGTGCCCTGGTGCGTGAGTCCTGACAGAATCAGCAGACAGAGCCAGAATAGCCACAGTCGTGTTGTCATTACTCGTAGTAGCAGGACCTAAGGTGCATGGAAGCCAAGCTTAGCTGTGGTGTTTCTAGATCCTTTAAGACTGACACTGTTAAATGATACCATCCAGAAGCTGTGTACAAGCAACTAAAAGGTGAGCCCAAATACTGAAATAAGATATTAGTCTCTTGAAAATAATAGTGAGATAATTCTGTCAACAACACGGTAATCCTGACAAAAGGTGCTTCCTTAGGAGATGAAGAAAGACATGCAGATCTAGACTACAGATGAGAAATGGCGGGCGGTGGGGTGAGGGGCAGTGTCAGAGTTTTGACAACTGTCAGACTATTACCAAATCTTTTCTCTTGAAGTTTCCATCCTGCCATAGTTCTAGTTCCATACTTTTTAAACGCCAGGCACAGAAGAGAGAAGAAGGTAGAATTTCATGTTGGTTTTAATATATACATTCTTTCAGCGAATCTTTTCTGAGCACCTGCTTCACGGCAGGCACTTTATAGGGACACAGTGATGCAGTGTTACTGTGCCTGGGTGAGGACAGCAGATGTTCTATTTGGTGGAACTTACATTCTAACGTGGAAAAGGAAGCCATAATACATTAATATGGATGTAGTTTTGGGTAAATCCAGGGCCATGAAGAAACAAGTAAGCAGGGGAAGCAGAGAGAAGGCCCTGGGGAAGCGGACCCCTTGAGAAGATGTTATCTGGGTGAAACCCTAAGTGAAGTAAGGGAGAGAACCAAGGGGAGGCCCTGGGGATGAACTCAAGACGTGCCAGCACCAGCAGGAAGTCAGTGTGATGACAGCAGAGGAAAAGGTGGGAAGAACAGGAGATGAGAGAAGAGAGCCAGGAGTCAGAGCATGTCAGGCTACAGGCCATGGTAAGAAGTCTGGGCTTTCACTGAGGGAGGTGGGAAGGCAAAGAAAACCATGTATTAACTCAGGCTGAAGTATTCATGCCCCATGCCATTCGGGGACCATCAGTGCCCACAGCACCCTAGTTGGGACATTGTGAAACCCATGCCCACGTGCCGTGAGTCAGGTCTCCAGCTGTGCTCTTCTTGAGAGGGCTGGTCTGGCTCATGTATAGACCGAGGCAGGACAGATCCCTTTCCACCCAACATCTGCTCCCTTTGCAATCAACAAAGGACAGAGGGGCCCTTCCTGAGAAATTTTTAAAGATATCAACTTGAAACATGTGCTTACATTTCTTTACAATCTCAAACTCGAAAGAAAACACTGAACATTCCCATAGAGTCCCACATTGCCTCCTACCCTTTCGCACCCTACCTGATCCTGCTGCAGCCAGCCCCAGGTCAGTTCCACTCACCCGTTTCTCACTTGGAAAGATGAAGAGGCACTTCCCAGCACTGGGAAAGATGGAGTTGGGCAGGCAGAGCAGCTCTCATAGCGCAGCCCAGCGCCCTGACATCCAGTTAGGAAGCCTCCTCTCCCAAGATGCTGTTGAGGAACTAATTGAGAGATCAATTTCACAGCCAGTTTGGCATGCCAGAGCTATTCTTGTCCATTGCACATAGCCCTAGGAGCTGGGGAGAACCCTAGCTGCTCGGCCCCGTGCAGCAGCAGGTGGCTCACCAACACCTGGCAAATTTGAGTTCCTTCCAATAATAGGACTGTGGAGATGGATGAGGATGAGAGGTCAACCTGGAGGAAAGAGATCCCATTGCAGGGAAGCCCAGAGCACTGAGGGCACATGGATGGGTCATGAGGGAAGAAGTAGGGGTGGACTCAGGGGCGTGGCATCTGACCGAGCTCCTGAAACTATGTACGGGGCAGGGGGTGGGGGGGCCTAGACCGCAGAGGATGGTCAGATGGGATGCACATGTCTGTTGCTTTGGCTGATTTTGTTTACCCGGCAAATATGGTTTTGTGGCTTAATATTTTGATTGAGGTTTTTTGTTCTTGCATAACAAATATTACCTCTGGCCCAGAAAAACTGTAATCCTTAAAAATCCTGGAATGCACCACACTTGCTTAAAAGCACCTCGGAGGACTTTCAAGGTTCATTTTCTTTAAGATTTAGTCCTTAATAACGGCTAGAAATGGTTGTTCCTAAACCCTCCTGTCCGTAATGAAGAAAATCCTTCAGAATGGACACTTTGGGGATGTGGCTGTTCGACGCTCCCCCCTCTCTGCCCCCGCAGAAAGCCCGCATCTCTACAGAGGAGGGGCTGGGCAGCTGGCGGGGTGGCACTGGTACATGGTACAGGGCGACTGGGCATGAGGGGATTTGCAGAGTGGTCTTCTGCTTGATGGATTCCTCCCTGGGTAATAAAACCTTCAGTAAGTATCATTTAAGTTAGAAGAATTTAAAGCAATTCCGGCAGAACCCCTTTCAGGGTTTAGCTCATCCTTGCAGAGACTGGGGGAGCTAGACCCATCCACGCAGCACACGTCTGATCTATCCCGGTGGCCTCCAGCAGAGACCAGCTCTGTTCCTACGACCACTGTGATGTGAGCAATTGCCTTGGTCCCCCTCCAGCACTCATTTAAGCAATTTCGCTCCTCATTTTATGGACAGAAGAAACCAAGACAGGGACATGCCAGTGACTTAGAACGCTTGGTTTTGAGTCAAGTCTGCAAACCAAGAGACCCAGCTTCCGCCACCATCGCTGCCAGACGGTTTCCAACGTGAGTTTTCCACATGAAATTCATTATCCAAACAGACCACACACAGCTCTCTGACTTGACTTCTGCAATTGGCGTGTGTGAGGGAAGCGGCGCTTCAGAATATTACCCTGATGATTATCACAGTTGTTGCTTTTGAAGGCAAATATTTATTTTGTGAGGATTGCAAAACTAAGAATAGTAGAATGTGGGGTTCCTCCTTATGTTTACAGAATAAACAGAACTGAGACAGCGACAAATGCTACGTCCCCTGTTCTCGGAGGACCCAGCTATTTGCCTCCTGCTTATAAAAAAAATGAAGTAAAAGCAGGGGCCTCTGGAGAAGCAGGTCTCTGTCGGGCTGAGCATCCTTCTGCCCACCCCACGGGGCTCCAGTCAGGAGGATGCGGGCTCCCTGCTTGTGCACTGGCTGGTAGGTTTGGGCGGCATCTGTCGTGTTCACCCTGGTGGCCTGAACAGCACTTCTCCAGGGTCTCCCTGGAGGTTTTCCTTGTGAAATTAGAGCAGCCATTGCATTTGCCGTAGAATACCAGGCTACAGATTTTGCTCGAGGTCTTGTAAGAAGAGCTAAAAGAAATGGAAGACCTGGCCCCTGTTCTTAGGGCACATGGTATCGAAAGGAAGAAGTAGGACAAATAGCCCCATATTCACACAAACAGAAAGACAGATTGATATAAGAAATAGAAAAAAAAAACAGCACTGACCATGTTGCCTTGCATCATTCAGTGTAGGTCTCTGGTGTTGGGCTCTGTGGTGCTCTCTGAGGCAGGAGCACATCTCCATGGGGAGCAAGAGCCTGTAGCACTGGGGATGTACATGCCTCACATGTAGTAGACACTCAGTTAATGTTTATATAAACCAGCCTTTATGAACACTTACTACCTTCACATTTGCATTTTATTTAATCTGTGTAACAATCCTGGGAGGTCGAAATTATCATCACGGAGTCACAAATGTGCAGAAGAGGTGAGGTGACTTGCCCCAGAGCTCCCTCCTGGTAAGTGGCAGCATTTCAGCTGAGGTTTACAGACATCAACTTGGTGTCTTTTCCATGGGTTCCTTCAGAGATCAGGTCTGGGGCAGGCTGTTGCAAATTAGATTGAAATTTAACTTTATATTATAATCCTTTCAGGGGTGGGGCATGATTTCTAGATGTCTAGATGTCTAGAACCCTAGACATCTCTGAGTTCCCCAGATCCCTTTTTTGGCGGGGAGAGAGAGAGTGGTGGGGAGAGACAGAGAGAGAGGGAGAGAGAGAATCCCAAGCAGGCTCCACGCCTAGCATGGAGCCTGAGCCAGGGCTCCATCTCATGACCCTAAGATCATGACCTGAGTTGAAATCAAGAGTCAGTCACTCAATGACTGAGCCACCCAGGTGCTCCTCCCCAAATCCTTTGCAGTAGCCCTGCCGGCTGGGCCCAGAGCCTGCGTATATGTTATTTAGGGCAGTAGGATGCTGGGAGCTGAGCAGAAAACAGAACCTCTCTTTCCATCCCCCAAGGGCAAGAGTAAACAAGGCAGCCAATGTCCTCATAACGGCAATGTTAGAACTGCATGAGACCCAAGACAAGCCAGATCCACATCAACTTCAGAGGCCTTTCTTCCCTGATGTTGGGCTGGATGTGTCCTGTTGGGGTCAGAGAGAAGTGGGCACACCATGGGAGGTGGACACAGCCACAGGAGGTGACATGACTTGAGAAAGGATGCTGAGGCCAGGGGCTATGTGGAAGTGTGGGTCAGAGTGAGAGGGAGACATGGGCCCAAGTCCTGGCTCCTCCATGGGCTAATAATGAGATGGGACTGTGATCGCTGGGGAACTATGGCCTACCGGTTACCCTGAGAAGGATAACAATACTCAGCTCATGTGATCCTTGTGTGGATTTAAGTGAGGTGAGGCAGGCAAAGCTCTGAGAACAGGACAGGGCACCTGTAAGTCCTGCCAATAGTCTGCATGTTCTCATGGGCTGAACTTAATACGTCAGCTAGACCTTGGCTTTATTGGTCACTCACAGTGGTTTGGGGAAGGTCAAGGCCATCTGAGATGTCCATCTTTCCCTGGAATAACCTATCAGTTTGGCCAGGATCCAGAATAGCCCTGGGGCCCTGCAATTAAGGTGCAGCTACACAGAGGACAGGGAAGAGTCTCTGACCCCGTGGAGCATGGTATCTGGTTGGTCCCCCCTGACGGCATTCGGGCCACTCCAGCCTCCCTGCTGCTCCTCACACAGGCCACAAGGTGCTGCATTGCTGTTGCTTCTGCCCAGAATGTTCTTACCCAGGATCTTTGTGTCCTGTTCATCCCCTTCGGGTCTCTGCTACCAAGGCACCTTATCCCAGAAACCCTCCCCAGCCCCACTCAGAATCAAAAAGTGGCTCCCACCTCCAAACTCCTGTTTTTTAGCATTGATCGCTAGAGGACTTCTTATACACACAGTGTAACCTAGGGATCATCATACGGATGTGAGCCTAGGACTTGGTGGGCAATCAAGTTTAGAGTCTCATTTAGAAACACGGGTGGCTGCTGAGACCAGAGGCAGGCATGCCTGCCAACCTGGGGATGGGAATTTCCTCCCCTGCTCCTGACAGCCTCCCAAGGCAGGTTTCACTATGCCCATCCCTGCTGCGGTTTCAGGATGTGACTCTCGGGAGACTTCCTGGGAGCCTCTCACTGCAGCTCCGTATGGAATCAGTGAAGCAAATAAAGGCAAGGATGGACCAAGCGGAGGTTAAAGATCTACTAGGAGGCTTGGCCGCTGTTGAAGTTTCCTTCCCATGAGGAATTCCTAAAGCAGCAAGTGTCCCAGGCCCCACCTACACCCTCCCCAAGCAACCTACAGTGGCCGGCGCGGCTCTGCACAGGGGTGGGCACGGTCACACACACAGAGCAGGCGTGGGGGGCAAGTTACCACACTCTGTCACAGGTCGGGGGGCTGCAGTCTCCTCCCCACCCCCACCCCCACCCCCACCCGCCTCCCCAAGTGCGCAGTCAGGGGCCCATTAGGAAACACAGAAGGTCGAGATGAAAACACTTCACTCAAGGGGCCAGTCATCCTCTGAGAGCCATGCAGAAGGGACCACAGCTTTGCCTCCCCGGACACCCCGAACTGTCCTTTCACCTGTTGGCAGCATCGTCTGAAATCCGCTGGGGTCCTCCGCCTGTCTTCAGTTCTCGCCCTAATGCCTCTAACCCTGGGTGGAGCGGCAGCGTCCGGCTCTCAGCAGCCTTGTCATTGGAAATCTCCCCATTTCCTGGGGCTTCTTTCCCATCCTTTCCTTCCCTTGTTGCTCATTCATCCTGCTTTGGCTAAACAGCTCCACTGACGTGTGCAGTCCCTGCGTCCGAATGACTGGGTGGGCAAGGCTTTACCATCTCTGCTCCCCAGCCCCTGGCACCGTCCTCAGCTGCTCTGGAGTACCACGTGGGGCGCGTGTGTGTGTGCGCAGTGCATCAACCAGAAGAGCTCAGGATGAGGCCGGGACGGGGCTGGGGGTGTGGAGGAGTGAGGGGCAGAAGCAGCCTGGCGTCGGCACCGGCAAAGGAGCTTGTTGGAGGAGCCGAGGTCCCCCCTATGGAGGCAGCAAACCTGGCTCGCAGTTTCTCCAACTGGATGATACCTTTACTTCCTGCACCTCTGGGGTCTAAGCTACAGTTAAGGGAGCTTAACTAACTGCAAGAAAGGTCTGTTCCTTAAGTGGAGCTGAATACTCGAGAGGCATGACGAAGAAAGGCAGAGGGCAGGTGGGCACGTAGGCAGGAGTGCGTCGGCTTCCTCGGGTGGTTTGGCGTCTGTGAGTTTCAGGTGAATCTCCTTTTCTACAACCCTGAACATCTTTCAAGCTGGCACTTCTCTGGTTTACAAGTAGACACCTGAGCCCTCACTGGAAATGGACCATCTGCTCCTTATGCACCACTCCCCTCCCCCAACTGAAAACTCTTGAGGGTTAATGGTTTCCTTTTGGAAAACTTTCAAATTGTATTCATCTGAGTTTACATTAGCTGCTCCCTTCTGTTCTGTGTGTGGAGTATTCTCCTGCTGGGTTTAATTTAACCAGATTCTCAGCTGTGCTAACAAATTCATTGATGCCCTCCTGCTTTCAGAATGGATTTTTCTGAGTCTTTTCTCTGGCTTTACTAACAGACTGTGTCCATACTGAACAAGCCCTGTCGGGCACTGTTTGGTGTTCCTCTTGCTTCGAAGCCCATTTCCTCTGACCATACTTCTCATCTCAAAGGCTAACAGGTTAGTTTTAATATATTAATGGTTAAAATTTATGATTTATAATAATCACTGTTAAACACAAAGAAACAACACAAAAAATGTTCCTCTTAGTGGAGGCAGACTCAGCAACTACTAGAAGGATCTGTGTGTTCCATAAACATGAAGACCCCCTGGGGGCCTACTTTTTAGAAATACATCGTGAAAGTCTGAGTCTTAAAAAAATATTTTAAACATGCCGATTGGTAAAGACACCCAGAACTTGCCAATTTCAATTTTTTTTTAATTTTTTTTTCAATTCCAATATTTTTGGTGAATTTTTTTTTAATGAACTTCTTGTATTTTATTTGACTTGAGAAGAGGCCTGGCCACCTAACAAGATGGTGGTTATTGGGAGCCAGAGAGAGAGATACAATGGGATGTTCTAGGCCCACAGGGTCTACTTTACCCCTTGAAACACTATTCCTGTACCTTGCCTGGATCCTTTTGTACTTCAAAGATGGGTTTCTAAAAGATATTCTGGGTGAAGGCAGCACCCCAGCAGGCACGCCCCACGCAGGCCCAGCGCTGGCCGTCTTCGGGCCCTGGCACTTCCCTGTGCGGACACCCTTTATCAGAAGGAAAATTGCCTGCAGCCCAGTTCTGTTGGAGGAGGTTGGTTGGAGGTCTTCTATTGGAAAAAAACTCCTTGAGGGATCTCATCCATATCCACTGATGCCGAGTCCTGTCTATGAGTAAGAATACGCATGTGCTATCGGACTCCAGCCCATCCTCCAGTATCATATCTTGGATTTAGCAAGGGCTCAGTGATTAGTTTGTGTGTATGAATAAGAGACTGAGTGAGAAAAGAAAACACAAATGATGATTTTTCCCTCTCAGCAGTTGTTCTAAGGCCCAGAAAAGCCTACTGGCCTTTCACAGACACTGAAGCCCACTGAAGCTGCCACAGTCGGCTCTGAAGTCTTATGTTAATTAGAGTCTTGCTGGCTTCTTCAGCAATGAAAACAACAAAGACTCAATGAGAAAGTGCCTTGAAGTCGAGGAAACAGGTATCAGGACAGGGGACTTGCAGGCATGCTGGGTCCTTCATAACACCTGGAATCACTTTTTACTTAAAGACTACTCAGAGAGGGCAAGATCCTCAAAGAGCCAACAGCAAGAGGCCGTGGACCTCTGAGGGCAGCACTAACGAGCCGTGAAGGCAGAGCTCATGGTGAGCAGTCCAGGATCTGGAAACATGCAGGGGCCAGCCACTGGCAGGCTGCCAGCATCATCAGGGCACAATCACTGACTTGCTGTCACAACACCGTCACCTGCACAGTGGAAAGCTGGTTCTTTCCCGCCCTGAGAGGTAACGGGCACCCTCAGACATCTCCTCATCTTGCCCCACACCCAGATCCACATTTCTAATGCCATTTGCAAGTGGTATCAGAATTCCTTCGAGAGAGGGCTCATCACAAGGTTGCGGCAGTGAAATAAAGAAAAGCCTGCAGCATCCTCTAGTGCCAGAAAGCAGCGAAGGGCAAAAAACAAACAAACAAAAAAAAAAACAAAAACAAAAAGCCATGGGGTTAAGTCTGAGAGACATAGGAATCAAGTGAAAGAGCTCCCAGTCATCAGAGCTGGAATAATGGAGCAATAAGGTACTATTGGATTATAATCCAAAATTTGATGTAAATATCCCTGCATCCAAAATTAATAATCATAAATGATTGCATGAATAGAGGACAAGATACAAATCACCGGTGCAGAAGACTGAAATAGAATATGTGGACACACCCGTCTCGAGGAGGTGGAGCGTAACTCCCCAGCCCTTAAGAGTGGCAGCTCACAGTCATCACTAAGAGGGCACAAAGGACAGTACAGGATGGAGAAACGTAACTGGAGAGTGGGAAGGCCTGGCACGTGCTTCAGGTCAGTATCAGCAGTGACACAGGAGGCTGACAGGATGTGCATCTGACAGGATGTGATGAAAAGGGTGCTTTACCCCTGTGGTCTCCCTCTCCCAAACCCATGAACCCAGCCTGACCAAAAGAAAAACCGAATGAACCCCTCAGTTGAGGGATTTTCTGCAAAACACCTGACCAACCCTCCACCAGACTATCAAGGTCATCAAAGCAAAGAGAGTCTGAGAAAACTGTCATAGCCTGGAGACGATGTGGAGATAAAATGTGCTGGAATGTGCTGTCCGGGATGGCATCCTGGACAGAAAAAGACATGAGGGGAAAATTAGAGACAGCTGAATAAAGTATGCATGTTAGCTACGTATCATGGACTAGTCAGGCCCATCTCTGGGTTCAGACCCAGAGCCCACCTTTCCCCTCAGGCTTTGGGAACGTTCCAGCTCCTGGGGTGCTGGCCCAGGTTACTGCCCCATCTCTTGCCCCCTGAACACTGCCTGAGCCCTGTAGGCAGTGTCCTTGCACTTAGGTGTGGACTCAGAGGAAAAGCAAATTCAAGGACAGGTTCTGGTTCTCCAAGCCAGCTGTAAAGGCAGTCGTTGGGCAGGAGGCTACCAGTGGCTGCCTGCACGGTCTAGGGGACAACTGAGTTCCTGTCTCCAAGGGCTGCTGCAGCTCCAGCAGACCCCTGCAGGCCGCCCATGTTCTGTGCCTGCCGGGTGGGGGTGATGCAGGTGGCGACACGAGCTAGAATTCTACCTTTGCCACTTACATTAAATTCCTTCTCCTCTATGAATCTGTCAGTGAGATGAGAATAATGTCTACTTTCCATGGTTTGAGAATTGAAATAATGCTTATAAAGAGGGTACCTCTGATTCTAACCCATAATCCACCATCAATATGTGGCACCTGTTTGTTTCTTTTTTAAGGATCTTATTTATTTGAGAGAGAGAGAGAGAAAGAGCACAAGCAGGGGGAGGGGCAGAGGGAGAAGCAGACTCCCCACTGAGCAGGAAGTCCTACTCGGGTTGTGATCCCAGGACCCCGAGGTCACGACCTGAGTTGAAGGCAGGTGCTTACCTGACTGAGCCACCCAGGCGCCCCTGGTACCTTTCATTTTTATTATTCCTGTTTGGAGAATAAATGGACGGAAAGGTCTAAGTTCTCCTAGAAGCGGAATGTGGAGCCTTTTGTGAACAAAGCTGAGGCTTACAGCTCCATACTTCGTTGAAGATGGGTAAGGACTTTGTGCTGAACATATCCTGGGGGGCTGATCTTAAACCCCAGGAAAAGTTATTAAGTTATTTTCATAAAAGCAGTGGCCAGTGGGGTGTCTAAAAGAGCCCTGTGTTAAGGGGCCTTGGAGAATCCTCATGTTTTTCTTACCAGGAGATGGAAAGCCAAGCTTGCGGCCAGATGCCAGGCACTTCGCTGCGTTCGGAGTCTATGGTGAACAAGTTATGAGTGCAGCCTGGGCTCCCTGACTGGGTCTCTGGAAAATGCATTCCTCGTTTTTTCCCCCCAGAGAAAGCTAGTACATTGGCAGGTAGAGGGGGAAAGGCAAGTGGTTCCCAGAGCCACTGCTTGCAGGCTGTGACTGTTCTACCACAAAGTAGAGAGTCAGGGGCTCTGCTCAGTGCCAGGTTTCGGGCCCAAGATGTCCTTGGGCACCAGAAGCCTCTGGGCATCCCCACCTGTGCTGCTACTGGGACTGCTGGCCAGCTGCTGTTCACACCCCACTGCCCTCCTCCTCTGGCCACCGCTGGGAGGAGCCATCCCACTTCCAGTGGCCTATTTTCACGCAGGGCAGGTACGTGGCATTATGAATACCTCGTGAAGGCCCTCCTAGGAAATGTGAAAGCCCAGCTTAGAAAGTTCACGAAGGCACAGAGAGAATCTCCCTAGCCAGAGGAGGTAGTGGAGAATGGGAGCAGGAAGAGGTACAGAGCCAGCAGCAGCAGGCGGCCTGGAGACCACCACCTTTTCTCACACCCTTTCTGAGTCTCAGCGTCTAGTTTCTGGGCCACCAGCCATTGTGTGGCCATGAACAGATCAGCTGGGTGTTGTTTGTTTGCTTTTCAAATTAGCCAGACAAGTTCCCACTCCAGTGCAATCACAGCCATGGCTGGGAGACAGGAGAAGTAGGGGAAAATCCTTCCACCCTGCTCAGACGCTGCTCCTGCCAACACTTGGCAGGCAGGGCAGACATCCCGCTCCGAACCCAGGTTGCATCTCCGTTCTCCGACGCCGCCGGCGCCTGCCCCAGCCCTGCCCCCAGCACTCCCGCAGCCTGGCAGGGCAGGAAGGGGCAGTGGCTCGGAGGTTGCCACCGAAGCCAGCCAGAAGGGCAGGGCCGATGCCTGAAGGGCTTCCAGAAAGGAGTGGGAACCATAGCACGATTGCGTGGGCTGGGCGACCACACTGTGCAGGGCCTTGCCTCCCTCTGAGTTTAGATTCCAACGTCATTGTCTGCTTTAACCAAAGCTTCTAAAGAACTGGGGTAAGCATGTCTATTTAAGTTCTGTGGAATAGAGCCTGATGCCACACGATGTCTCGCCGGGGCGTGGCCCACAGAGTGGACTCACAGGTGAAGTAGATCAAACGACCCCAACACTTAGCAACTTCAGACCACAGACCTTTGCCATCTCACACCATTCTGGAGGGTCAGGCTCAGGGTGTGGCTCGGAGTCTCACAAGGTTGCAGTCGGCTGGGGCCACACTGCCTGAAGACTCGATGGAGGCTGGGGAGCCATGTCTACAGAGGCTGGCCAACATGGCTGCTGGCTGGAGCCTTTCCATGGGCTGCTCCACGGGCTGCTTGAGCATCCCCACAACATGGCAGCCACATGGTCCAGACAGAGCAAGCAGGAAGCTGCAGTGCCTTTTAGGACCCAGTCTCTGAGGCAGCACATGGCAACTTCTGCTTTTTCGGGTGGTTGGAGGTGAGTCACTAAGATCAGCCCGTAGTCATGGGGGAGGACATAGGTTCCACCTTCTGAAGGCAGGGTCAGAGTTTGTGTACACATTTGCAACCAGCACACCTGATTTCTAACGCTAGCTTGTCCCTGACTACTATGTGACCTTGGTCAAATCACTTCAAATCTGGAGGCTTCAGTTTCTTCTATAAAATCAGAGAGCTGATCAGGTGCCTCAGAGCCTCCCCTTAGCCCTCATGCCCAATTGTTCATTCATTCTATGTATTTGTTAACTAAACATTTACCCAGTTCTTCCTCTGTGTCTAGCTCTCTTTGCAATTCCCGTCCTCATGCTAGAATAGCTGGGGAACTTCTAAAAAATGCTGGTGGCCTAGAATCCACCCAAGAAACCCAGCTTTAATTGGTCTGGAGTGGAGCCCAGATCTCTCCCAAGGATGCCATTGTCCAGGAAGGATTGAGAACTCTTGTTCTAGACTCATGACCTTTAACATCATGAATTACCTGGGGATCTGGTTAAAATGCAGATTTTGATACTGTGGGTCTGGAGTGAGGCCTCAGATTCTGCATTTCTAACAAACTCCTAGGTAATACGGTACATTCCAAGGACTATGCTTTGAATAGCAAGTTTCTAGTTGCTGGGGAAAGGTGCAGAAGTGCAAGGATAGTTCCCATCCCCAAAGAGCAAAGAATCTAGCTGGAGAGGAAGACATAGCATGACAATGTAAACAGCACCCCAAGACCTCAATGCCCCATATGTGGTCCAGATAGGACGTACCAGGAATTGTGTTGAGGTGGAAAAGAGCATCCCAGGTGAACCGCTGATTCCTGCCTGGACTGTCACAGCCATGACATCGTTCTCAACACTCCCCCAACCCCTGTTCCTCTATCAGCAGCACGGAAGGTGGACAGAAAGCCCAGGTCCTTCTGTAAGCTACGGAAGTCTTTCACAAGTTAGTTTAAGGGAACGGTAGTTCTTTCCACAGGGAAAGGAAAGAATTAGCAAATCAATGATTTGTATTTGTTCAGTCTTGTAGTGTATTCCCAAGACACTTTTATTGTTTAGTGAGCCTGCTTTTATTGGCGCCACTAAAAAATTAAAATGTGTTTTCTGAACTTATGTTAATGGCGTGAAATTCTAGGTTTATGGAAATTCTAGTAAAATTACTTTGCATGAAAGCTGCAAGTAACCATTGTCCTAGTTTTTCTTCTTTCTCTCTCATGGTTTTTCTGTTTGGTCTGCTGGGTCGTCTCCTGGTGCTCTGCATAGGAAGAAACTGAAAGATTCTCAGAACCTCAGTTCTTAGCAGAAGCCCTGCTCCTCCTTGGTTACTCTCTTCCCTCAGAACTAGTCCTGACTCTGGGGTTCACTGCTGTGTGTGGGCTGACCACACTCACTCAGCCCCTCGGTCCCGGCGTGGCTCCTGAGGGCAGGTCCAGCCGCGTCCTTGTGGTGCTATGCCCTCTGTCAGACAGCATGACATCTGGAATGACCCCGGGCCCCCACTAAGCCCCACAAACGGACTCCTAGTTGAACTCTGGCTTCCAGGTTCTCTTCCATTAACGGACTCATTGTCTTGAAACAGTTCCTTTGCCCTATCCCTGATTACACACACTCCTGGCTCCTCACATCCCAACGAAGTACTTCTCAGATTTTTTTTTAAGTGCAGTATAGTTGACATTAAGTGTCATATTGGTTTCGGGTGTGCAACGTGGTGATCCAACATTTCTACTCATTATGCAGTGCTCACCTCAGTAAGAGTAGCTACTGTCCATCACCTTGCAACATTATTACAATATTACAGACTATACCCCCTGAGCTGGACTTTTCACCTCCATGACTTACTGATTTTATATCTGGAGGTTTCTATCAGTGCTTCTCAGATCCTGAGGTGCACCACCTGGGGACTCGGTGGAGGTGGGGACTGAGCTTGCTGCGCTGACCGGCTCCCTGCTGCTCCCCATGCTGGGGCTGGGTCTGAGCCGCAAGGTCCCCCAGGGTGCACTCCCAAGGGCGGACCATCCAGGGTTCACCGCCCTCTGGCCAAATCCTGCCCATCCCACAGGGAAGCACATGGCTCTGCACATCGCCCTGAAGCCCAGGATCCACTTTGACGCAAGCCTTTGCACCGATGTCCCCTCCATGAGCAGCTCTCCCGCTTTGTTCCTCCTGTGTTTAAAGTCTATGTCATCTCTGTGACCCGCATCAAATGCTCACATCCCCTTGAAGTCTCCCTGGCTGTCGTTTCTTTTACCCTCTTTGGCTCTCTCACGACTTGTTCTTGGCTGTTCTTTTGCTCTTAATCACACTCTGCCAGGCATTGTTATTTCAGATTTTTACATGTTTCTGACTGTCTTTCTAACTGGATGGTGAAGCCCCAGGGACTGGGACTTACTCATCTTTCACTTCTTTGTATTTCTTTCAGCACGGAAATGGTGCTGTGCATTTATTAGGCACTTAATAGATTTCTTTAAATGACTCAAGGTAAAATTCCTGCACTTAGTCAAAAATTAGTCTGAGAAATGGAATAAACAGCTAAATTGCAACAGAATCACCCCGCTTTATAGCCATCCCTGAATTGTGTAATTGTCTGTGGACATCCCCCCACTGGATCCCCAGAGTGTGACCTGCCTGTTGTCGGAGGCCTAGCAGGGTTCCTGGCCCAGCAAACATTTGGCAAATGGAGGGTTCTTGAGTTTGCTGACTCTTCTCTTCTCGCTGGAGGTGTAAGTCAATCTGCCTTCTGCTGTCACATTTATGAGTCGTACAAATCAATAGCAGCAAAAACAAGACCAAGAGGAAAATGGGTAACTTCAAAAGAGATCTTAGAAAGACAGAATCTGTGTATCTTTTTAAAAAGTGGGGGAAGGGGGTAGCTGGGTGGCTCTGTTGTTAAGTGTCTGCTCAGATCATGATTCCAGGTTCAAGCCCCACATTGGGCTCCCGGCTCAATAGGAAGCCTGCTTCTCCCTCTCCCACACCCCCTGCTTATGTTCCCTCTCTCGCTGTCTCTCTCTGTCAAATAAATAAAATCTTAAAAAAAAAATGTTAGTGGAGGCTAGCTTAGGACCCAGACATAGAGAAGAACAGAAGTAAAGGAAGGGCGTAGGGCAAGCCAAGTTCAATCTCACGCATTCTCTTTGGCACGTCAAACCAGAGGGGACGTTGTCCTGTAGGCTCATTTCTCAAAGCCAGTGCCGGATAACTGAGAGGAAGAGAAGCCCTAAGAGCAGATGTGTGTTCTTCATTGGGCCTTGTGGAATCTCATTGTGAAGGAGCTAAAACCGGGGCTTTTACACAGAAACTGAGCATGTGTCAGGGACTTCTTCTGCTCATTAGTGATGGGGCCAGGGAGGTGGCAAAGCCGCTTCCAGAAGCATCTGAGGAGCTGGATGTTTAGAGGCATTTTTAAGAAGAATGTTAAGATAACAAAACTGCTTAAGGTCCTAGAGAGCAACGAAACTGTAATCTTTGGGGTTACCTTTTCTACGAGGCCCAAATCGCAAGCTGACATGTAACCTCACAGTGACGTGGCCTCCAGACAGTGGCTAGCAAAGCCCCCACCAGGTACTCTCAGCTGGAGAATGACATCATTGTGGGCAGTCCTAGGTCATGGTGGCCTGCACCACTCTTCCAGGTTGCATTATTTGCAAGTGTTGGTTCTTTGATCAGGCTCAAGCTTTAGGCCAGGGTGACCCAGAGGGGTAAAGGGAATAAGCCCCAAGAAGAAAAGAAATTCCCTTGGCTATTACCAGGGGACTATGGATAGTCAGGCCTCCCTCGGGTCAGAATGCAGCCCATGGTGATGCTCTCCAAAAGCTCCTCCCTCCAGCCTGCCGCCCAAGGATGGGGGGGCGCTAGGCACAACCCAGCAGGCTGGTGACACGAAGGTCCTTCCTGCATCTTCTGCTTCAGCTCCCCAGAAGCCACAAGGGCAGCTCAGAAAAACCTGCCCGTTACTAACATGGAAAGCTACAACCCTGGTTTTCAAAGTTTAACAACCATAGGAGTTTTGCACCATTAGCAAATAAATAATTGCTTTTTTTCATCTTAACCTCATGCTTTTACTTTCTGTATCTCTATGTACAATGTACATAGCATCTTAGTATAATAGGATATCCCATATAGAGGATGCTTACTCCATCTTTTTACTATTAAAGATGCCCAAAAAAGCTTGGAGACCTGTGTGCAAAGCCATTCCTCCTCAGGTAGTTCAGCGTTTCTGAATCACCTGGAATCTTGTTGAAATGCAGATTTTAGGAGCACCTGGGTGGTCCAGATGGTTGGGCATCTGCCTTCGGCTCAGGTCATGATCTCCAGGTCCTGGGATTGAGCCCCACGTCAGGCTTCCAGCTCAGTGAGGAGTCTGCTTCTCCCTCCTCCCTCTGCCTCTCCCCCTGCTTGTGCTCCCTTTGTCTCTCTCTTTCAAATGAATAAATAAAAACAACCAAAAATTTTTTTTAAAATTTTTTTTAAAAACGCATATTTTAATTCTTATAGGTCCAGGAGGGCAGAGACTCTGCAGTTCTCATGAGCTCCCAGGTGATGCTGATGTAGCTGGTCTACAGGCCACACTTTGAGGAGACAGCATGTTCTGGCTCCTAATCTGTAGAGAGTTGCTGATTCAGTGCCCCCCCCCCGGGGGTGGTGTGCACCCAGACACCAGAGCAGAATGAAGTGCTCCCCAGCCCACCTGCTTTCAAGAGATGGGAGCAGTGGCTGCACGAGGGTTACCCAGCATGGGGCAATATTCCTAATCTATCACTCGCTGGTTATCATCACCTTAAATAAGTTATTTAGCCTCTCTGAGCCCCAGTCTCCTCCTCTGCAAAGTGAGATCAATAACAGCACCTCCCTCAGGTTGTTCTGTGAAAATCCAATGATACGGTGTGTGTGCAGCACTGGGCACAGTGCCCGGGGTGTGCAGGTTGGGGGCTTCCGGGATGCAGGATTCTGTTTTGAACCCAGGACGGCGGGATGCTTGGTCACATAGTCAGTGCTCAGCAGCGCATCTGTATGCTGTCTCCGTCGTCCAGGCTCCGCGGCTCCATTCTTGGGTGTCAGCCCAGTCATAGGAGTGAGCACAGGCTCTGCTCCTGCCAGAACACTGGCTGTTCTCAGAGCTGGGGCTGCTGCGCCAGGGGGCTTCGTCACCAAGAGCTCTCTCTGACACATTTTAGGCTTTCTAATCTCTAGGGGTTTCCACCGTCTGTCCCTGAAGTTGTTGCTCTCGGTAACATTGTGACACCAGGAGAAATTTATCTTAATTGGCTCTTATTTTCCTTTTTTAAAAATCCACACATGAAGCCCTCAAACAAACAGAAATCCATGGTCTACTTTTATTCAATAGATGGTGTTATCTGGAGCTCTGAGGGAAAAGAGGAAAGAAAATGGTTTATGAAGTAAAAGTGAACCAATTAAAAGATCAAGCTCATCTTAACTTTTTCTACAGAGACCCACTTCCCCATGTACGGACAGCACCTAGTTCTCTTCAAGTTTTATCACCACCTCATTTGGGCAGAAAAATCAGGAAGTCACTTGCTGCACATAAGACTGTTATAAGCCTCTTTGATAATAATAATTTTTTAAAAAGGATGAAAAGCAAGGAAGAAACCAGTAAACACTCATTTTAAAACCCGAAAGCAGTGGGCCTTGCCTTTCCTCTGCTCCCTTTCTCACCTGCAAACCCCCAACCATATTTTCCACAGCAGTCACTGCAGCCTCAGGGAAACATGAAGTACTGAAGTAAAAGAAAATTCTAGCCTTTGATATTCTTAATTTTTTTTTCTGGTTTTCTCTGTGAAATATGAACCCACCACTGATTATCCCAGGGACTTGATCTCAAAAACACACGATGGGCCGGTGCCGGTGGGGGAGATCCTGGTAAAGGAGATCCCGCTCTCTGTCCCCCGCTTCTCTATGCACTTTGCCTTTGAGTACCATGCTTGCGGATTTGTCTGTCTTGTGTGGCCAGCATTATAACAAAATGCCGTAGCTCGGTGCTCCTGAAACCAGATGGGTTCTCTTACTGTTGGGAGGAACTAGAGAGGTAGAGCTCTGTTATCACTGCTATCCGGATGAAAGACAGACTCTCCCTCAGAGGCACTTGGCATCGTCTCGAGGAAAGCATGCGATGTATGGCTGAGGTCACAGGCTCCATGCTGTGGCCCTACAGGACCAGTGAGACATCACACAGTGGGACTTCCTGTCCCCACGAGGAACACTGTCCCAGGGGACTCAAGCCTCGGTGGGCCTCCAGTGCCACTGCCCATCTTAAATTCTCGGGGTGACCTCTTAGACCCTTCACCACAGCCCGTGCGTTCCTTGTAAAGATGACCCAGGGGTAGACGTTCGTAACAGACATGACAAAGATGGAACTTGGAAAACTAGTCAAGGGCTGCCACAGATACACCGGTGAATACTTGGAGTGTAACTCGTGAGAAGAAACAGGGGCAAAAAAGACCAGGAGGAGAGGATTACATCCAAGTTAGTCTGATCTAAACACCTTGATGTGCAGATGCCACCAAGTGCATCAGAACCAAGGATACGTGATGTCAGATGCTTTACCTGCACACACTCGGGGCCCAGCGGGACAGGGCAAGGCGTCACTCGCAGATAAGGGAACTGGGCCCAAACTCTAGAACCTAACTTAATTAGCACTGATCTGAGGTGGCTGGTACCTGGTTTTTCCAGTTTTCAGGAAATATATCTTGGCTTGGGGGTGATGGGGTGCTGAGGGAGGACGAGTTCGAGGAGGCTGGCAGGGGGCTGGGCTGCGAGACTTGAAAGGACTCGATATTGGATTTCACTTGTGATGTGATAAAACCTCAGGCCTCCCTCTCTTCACCTGCCAATGTGCACAGAGAGCCCCACCTATCCTACATCAAACATTCAATTACCATAAACCCCAAGGAAGGGCGAAGGAGACTTTCCACTGTGGCAGTCACTGGAAGGGAAATGATAGAAGTGCACAGACACCCAAAGGTAAGAGGAAAATACCCAAATCCTTCTAAAGCCTGTGGAGCTCAGGAGGAGACAGTCCTTAGGGGGCGAAAGCCTTGGGAGGATCCTCCTATGTTTGCTGTCTCTTTCTGTCACTAGAAGACCCCTATCGGGGGACAACTGGGACATTTAGGATCATTAAAAGATAGAACACCTACACACACACACACACACACACACACACACACACACAACACATTTTCTGATCTGTGGGATAAGATTTAAAGGGGGGTAATATGAAATAAGGAGTAAGTTTTTAGGGAATTAGTGTAAAACAAGCCAGTTATGTTACTGAAGGTGAAGAAACTTACAATATTCAAAATACATAGAGTATTAAGCTGAACCTTATAGGATTTAATTAGAGTGAATAAATTATTCCTTATTCTCAAAATGCTGTTAAGTATGTTTCTATTGTGCTACATGGCTTGGAGAATTTCTGCCCCACGTGCTGTATCTGCTGCTCTCTGGAAGCTCATGATGAAGGATGGGTCTCCTGGGGGAAGCCCACCCAGGGGGCTGGTGTCAACCCTGAATGAACCAAGAGCTCAGCCCAAGGGAAATAGCGAAAATCTCTTATTTTTGAGCTTTCATGTGGATTTATCTTCAGTGTTTTTCTTTCTAGAGTTCTTTGCTATTTATTGTTCCGTTTTGCTCACAGAAACCTGGTTCTTTAAATAGGAGTGTCTAAGTTGTCAAAGTCTTATCCTTATTTCAGTCATTGGTTACCACGTTTTGCCTTTTTTTTTTTCCCCCAAAAGTGCCTGTCTTTCTCTTAGTTAGAATATGAACTTTTATTGCCCATATTTTGGGTTTCATATTCAATGTAGGGGGAGGTTGGACAGTTGCATGAGTCCATTTTTTTAATCACAGTAAAATGTTGGTGGGGTTGCATTTGACTCATCATGTCATACAAAGAAGGGGGTGATGTGGTCTAGAACTCACATGACCTGGAGTGTGCAGTGGGCTCTAGCACAATTCACCAGTGGGACCTCAGAAAATTCCTGGAACTCTCTGAATCTCAGCTTCCTAAGGGTTAAAGCTCACCCCATCTCACAGGGACACCACGGCAGTGGGGCGGGGGGGGGGGGGGACAATCTGGATAAGCTTAGATATTGTAATTAGAAAACATTTGAGAAGAGGGAGGAATCTGAAAGAGCTTCTCCTGTCCTGCCTGGTGGTATAGCCACTAACCCCATATGGCTTTACATTTAATTGATTAAAGCTAATAGGCATTAAAAATTCAGGTCCAAAGTCACACTAGCCACGTTTCAAGCGCTCAGCAGCCACACGTGTGAAATGGCCATCATACTGGGCAGCTCCAGCTCAGTGGCCCCATCTTATGGCCAAGGAAGAGGATCTGAGAAGTGAGTGCCTGACTGGCCAGTGCTGGAGCCAGGGCTGATCTCTGGTTCACTGTTAGTACAGAGGGTGTGGCCATCCCTCCAGCCAGCTCCTACTGTCCTCCCTCTGCCCACATCTTTTCATGAGAAGGTAGACTTACAGAAAAAAGGGGTCCCTCATTGTAGTTTGCAGGTCAGGGGTGGGCACTTCTATGGGACCTGCAGCCTGGGCATTGCCCTAAAGTCACAATGTCCTGAAGAGCCCCGGTTCATTCTTCTGTCAAAACAGCAACCTGTTCTTGCAGATGATAGAGTTTTACAAAAGAGCCTCTAGAAAGTCTCATAACCGATCTGCATCCTGACTGCATGAAGGTCAACGGCTGCTGTGAGGGCAAATTACACTATAATTTTGCAAGATGAAACCATTGGGGTAAAGAGGACACCAGATCTCTGCAGTATTTCTCATGACTGCATGTGAAGCTATAGTTATCTCAACACAAAAAGTTAATTTTTTTTAAAGGATTTTATTTATTTATTTGACAGAGAGACACAGCAAGAGAGGGAACAGGAGCAGGGGGAGTGGGAGAAGGAGAAGCAGGCTTCCCGCTGATCAGGGAGCCCATTTTGGGGCTCCATCCCAGGACCCTAGGATCATGACCTGAGCCGAAAGCAGATACTTAACTGACTGAGCCACCCAGGCGGCCCCCAAAAGGTTAATTTCTTAAAAAGTCCTTTTGCAGCTCTTACTGCAAAAGTCCTTTTGCACGTCTTTTTCAATTTAAGAATGTCTGCATTCTTAAACACCCTAGAAACAGATTGTGGACAGCCCCTAGATGCGAAGAGAATTCTCTTCTCCTAGCTCCTAAGAACCTCGGTTTTACTAAATTTAGATTTCATGATGATATTTCACTTACAGCAGCCATTTTGCATTGACACAGAATTTTAAATAAGAATACATAGCATAAAGCTTCCCAGTGCAGTTTTCTAAAACTAAAGCATCTATTTGTGGGGCTCACGCACACGACACCAGTGAGCAAAGTGAGGGAAGGCACAAGGTCGTGGGACCTGCACGTGGCAGTGACCGAACTTAACTGGCGTGCAGAGCCACGGAATTTTGTTTGATTCCATTGAGTGTTGCTGCCAACAGGACTGGCAGGAGGTGGGAGACAGCAACCATCGTCGGCAAATCCCTTTCCTTGGTATCTCTGCTGCCTTCAGTTCTCCCAGAAAATACTGGGATTGTTTGTGGACTTTAACGCAATCATAGAAGAGTAAGGATCTTTGAATTTATGCTCGGGGTGCTAGATAAAATGGTGATATATTTGGCCTTGAGAAGCGTGTGCACAATTGTCACGCTGGCAAGTGGAAAAGTGGTGCGGTGGCCACTGGCAAGAATGTGGGCCTCGAGTGGGAAGTCTTGGTTGGACTTCCTTTTTCATCACTTAGTATTGGTTGTATGAGCCTAGATGATTCACCTAACCTCTCTAATCCTCCATTTCTTTATCTGTGAGACAGGCACAGCAAAACCCACCTATTTCATGGGATTGTCATGAGATGTAACTTCGGTTAATATGTGCAAAGTGCTTGAAGGAATGAGTGCGGCTCTGCAGTGGGGAGTATGGTTTGTGGGTTCACAGAACAACAAGGAAAGGCCAGGACAGGGGTGCCTTGAAGACGTCGCATGCACTGGCCCCAGACGGGGTTCATATTCCCACTTAGATGTTTTTGTAGATTTCCCTTCTGTGTTTTACAGGCAAAGTCCAAGCAGGAGAAAAATCTCTCTAGGATTTTATCCAAACTGTTATATTCTGAGACCGAGTGTTGGGAGAAATAGCTCATGACTCATCTTACAGCTGCATATCCCTTCCTTGGTTTCCCTGAACACAGCTGGGGCTTTTCATACAAATATAAGCTTAGAAAAATGAGAGTTGGCCTGGCCATGTGTAACATGGACACACAGCCTGTGCACTTTCCCAGCCTGGCAACCACTCATGAGGCAGCAAGCCCAGCACACTCGGGCTGCAGAGCTGGGCCCAGGACCCCTTGCATGAGAACCAGTTCATTTTGACCCCAGAGCTTCAGAAAAGAGAACAGTTGTTAACACCTGCCTATGAATGCTCATTTAATATAAATATCTCTTCTTTTTAGCATCTCCACAACCAAAAAGGCAGCCCCACCTATGACACATAAATCTAATGTTTGTTCCACAAGAACTTGGCTTGTCTCTCTTGGGTCCCCTCTGCTCCAGGCATCCCCATTGCACAAGTCCACCAGAGAAAGGGTTCTTGGAAAGATTCCAGATGAGCGCCTGGCAGCAGCTCTCCTGAGTGAGTTCCAGAGCAGCTGAGCCCGTGTGAAGATAAGCAGCTCAGCAGATCCGCTGTGAAAGGCCAGGCTGTGATGGGGTGGCTGGCCTCCAGGGGTGCTGTCCTCCAACGCTGCTTTGCCACACAGGAGCCCCCATCTGAGTGACCACAGCTAGGCCAGCCCAGGGCTGGTGGCTCAAGCACACAGAGGTGTGAGCTTAGGCCCTAGCCTCCTTCCATGAAGATTTCCCTTCAGCTTATCTAGAAGGGAGAGAGCTGGACGGTGCTCCCTTGCTTCTATCTGATTCTTTGTTTCTGTCATTACAAATCATGTTCCCTTTTCTTCTTCCCTCTGCAACTCCAAAATCTAGTCAAGGACCCCCAGAAGTCCTTGGTGGTAGCCTTCCTGTTGCTCCCTGCCTGCTGGGAGAGGCTCTGAGGGAGGGATGGTAAGGTGGCTGAGGTCACATCTGTGATCTTTGACCCAACAATTCTTTCCCTAGGAATTTATCCCAAGGAAAGGATTAGAGTTCCTCTTACTGTGTGAGTTACGTACATTGTAATGTTGATGTAACAGTAAAAGGGTTTAGAAGATGGGTCAGCTACTCATGGGCCATCCCTGTTGTAGAACACTGTGCAGCTATGCTCCTGGAGAACATTTCATGACAAAAGAAGAGGTGCGTTAAATCAGTAAGCAAAAGGGATACAAAACTCTATGTACGAAATGATTCTTGATTAGATATATAGCTGAATAGATAAGATGATAAGGTAAGATAAGACAAGATAAAAGATGATAATGAGAAACATCAAAATCTCAATAATTCTGGATGGTAGGACTACAGGTGCTTTCTAGTTTTCTTCTTTATAGTTTTACATATTTGAAGGCTTCCTACGACTAGTAAGTATTGTTATTACAGCCAGAGAATTATGGAAAACTGACAGCGAGGCTGATGATATGATGAATGAGATCATGGTCCATTGTTCTGTTTGCTGGGAGGGCAGTGGAGACAGAAGTGTGTACCCCATCTGCTTCCTCAAGCTCCTTACAGACGTTCTAGGAGATACGCTTGATGATCTGGGTTTGGTTTTTTTTTTTAAGCTTTTTTTATTTATTTGACAGAGATCACAAGTAGGCAGACAGACAGGCAGAGAGAGAGTGGGAAGCAGGCTCCCTGCTGAGCAGAGAGCCTGATGCAGGGTTTGATCCCAGGACCCTGGGATCATGACCTGAGCTGAAGGCAGAGGCTTTAACCCACTGAGCCACCCAGGTCAGATCATCACCCCGATGATCTGGTTTTAAGAAAGTCAGATATCAAGTGTTTCGGAGGAGCTTAACTGTGATCTGTAAAGAAACTCACCAACAACATCACCTCATGAGCTCAACCCATCCTCCACTAAAAATTCTAAGGTATCGATCACCTGTTCTGTTCTTTTTTTAAATTAACATATAATGTATTATTTGCTGTGAATCATCAGTCTTGTACAATTCCCAGCACTCACCATAGCACACACCCTCCCCAATGTCCATCACCCAGCCACCCCATCCCCCCACACCTCTCCCCTCCAGCAACACTCAGTTTGTTTCCTGAGGTGAGTCTCGTATGATTTGTCTCCCTCTCTGGCTTCATCTTGTTTTGTTTTCCCCTCCTTCCCCTATGATCCTCTGTCTTGTTTCTCAAATTCCTCACATCAGTGAAACAATATGATGATTGTCTTTCTCTGATTGATTTATTTCACTCAGCATAATACTCTCTAGTTCCATCCATGTCGTTGCAAATGGCAAGATTTCATTTTCTGATGGCTGCATAATATTCCATCCCGATCACCTGTTCTTTGTTCAGCTCCCAGGAAAACACCAAGTCAGGTCCCAACAGAGAGTTAGAACTTCAGGGATCCAATGCAACAATGTCCACCAGTGGAGAAATGAGCCCAAAGAGACTGGTGGTTGCCTAAGGCAGCCAGCCTGACCAGGACTAGGGCCCACCCTGCCCACTCCCAGTCTCCTTGGCACTGTGTTAGATCTGTAAGTCCCTCCCATGAGCTGCCTTCTGTCCTCATTGCTAATCGAGAGCATTTTGTCAGCAGCATTTTGTCAAACTGCCAGGTGCCTCTCCTTAGTGCATGATGAGATTGACACAGTGGGTCAAGACTCATGTTTATTTGTTTTGCTGGAATGGAATACGTAGTACAGCATTGTATCACATAGTGGGAAATATCAGGTAGAAAGGGTGGTTTGTAAATCTTTTATTCCAGTTATATGTGTATGTGCCTCTGTGTACCCATGTTCAAAATACTCGGGCTCATGGGGACAGACCCTTGGAAAAGTTAGCATCTCAGAAGACACATCTTCCTCATTTTCATGCAGCATTTTGTGCCAAGCTGCAGAATAACATGTGGACATGCGCTGAGGAAAGCCTCGGCCTCTGTCACCTCTGTGAAGCCAGTGTCCCACCATGACTGTGCCACTGGAGGGGTAGCCATTCACCGGGCACACAGAGCTGAGTGCTCAGGGTGCACCCCACACCTAGGTGATGGCCTGGCTGGGTGCCCCAGAGTGTGAGGCCCCAGCTCCCCCTCAGCCCAGGGACAACTGCTGCAACAGGGCTCCTGGAAAACCTGAGACTTGAGTCATTTCACCCTAGGTTTGAATGTCACAGAAAAGCAAGCATTGAAAGAGGCAGTGTTCTGGTCATGAAAAACCAGGAGGACCCCAGATTGGACCAGAGCAGGGGGAACTCCATGAGACAGGCCTGGCAACATGACACTTGAGCTTCTGCATACCAAGGTTGGCTCTCTTCTTCGCTCCAGGCCCCACCTTTCTGGGACTTTCTCAACACCAGCTAAACGGCAGTTTGGTTTCCATTTTTTAGACTCACCTCCAGGCTTCTGGCTCCCTACATCCTCAGACAGTATCACAGACACCAGGAAACACATTTCCTTTGCATTCACTTGCTCGCTGGGAAAGCTGATTGCCAACCTCAAGTCCCCTTCTCCTCCACCCACTAGGCTATGTGAGCCCCCGACCCCAGGCCACAGGCGTCCATGGAGTTTGGTTGGCCCTGCCCACACTTGGCCTTGCAATGCCTCCCTTTGGCTTCACCTGAGTCATCTCCACATCCATATACGCTGGCTTTATTAGGCACGATTCCAACATGTTCTCAGAGTCAGGAATTCCAGGGAAGCCACAGAGAGCTAGATGTTGACACAAAGGATTCTCTGGCTCTGGCCCATTTTCTAAGCATGACCTGGAGAGCACCGTGTTCCATTCTCTGTGGGTGCCAATTCGAATTGCGTCAGCCCCCAGCCAGAGGCCGTTTTGTGCGGACTGGCCAGAGGAGGGTGGTACGTCATGAGGGGGCCGTAGCTCCCAGATTCTTTCACAGCTCTGTTGGCATCCTGCCCCAAGCCTGGTGCCTTTTCTCAGCCAGCCATGAGCCTGGAGAGCCCACTCCCCGCATTGGTCTTTCAGATTGGCCTCAAGGTCACAGCATCCCAAATAATCAAAGCCTCGCTCTTGGGCTTTTAGGTTTCCTGAAGGACCTGATCTCTCAGGCCGTTAGGGCTGCTGCAAAGGCTCAAGAACCACACTCCAGCCCCTGACTCCAGGGGTGAGTGGCAAGAGAAACGAGTCCTGACTCTTGGCTTTGCCATTTTAAGTGAGGGTCCTAAAGCATTGGAGGGGCTGTGGAGTGCCCCCCAGCTTCCCTTCCTGTCCTCTGGGTGCTGTGCTGTGTCTGAGTCTTTCGAACACTTCGCTCTGTCCTCTGCTCCTTGCCTCTTCTCCTCTGCCCCATGCTTTCACCCTCTGACCCCTACCCTCACCCTTTGACCCCTGCCCCCACCCTCTGCCCTCTGGCCCCTGCCCTAAGGAAGCCCTTCCCCACAAGCCTTCAACCTCAGCCCACTGAGTGTATTTGCCTGTTTTATTTTCTTTTTTTTTTTAACCTGCTGAAGGAAGGAATATTTCATGGTTATTAATGAAAGTGATAGCAATCCCTTGTGTATTTATCTTAGATTATGTGGTCGTTATAAGATGAAGTACCTCAAGCAGTCAGTCTGCGGTTGATTTGAAAACAGACGAGTCTCAACAATGAGCTTAAGGAAAGGTGTCAGGTATAAATCTTGTCTTCAAACAGCCAGGGTGCATTCCAGACTTCAGAGACACTTCTTTGTATAAAGGTGCTTTTTCCCCACCGCCTTTCTTTTCCTTGGGCCTGGAGGAGGATGAAAGTGCAGGGGTGTGTGCGTTCGTTCGTTTAGTCTGATAATGAGGGCGAGGCTCACGGGCATGGTAATTTGGCAGCTTTGGCACTTCCTGTAACAGTTTTAATTTTTTTTTTTTTTTATCCAAAGGCTGCTTAAAGACAAACATTTTTTGTTAAACTGCTGGTAGTTCATTTTCTGCAGGAACCGTGCAATTAATCTTGTTTATATTAAAGAGACAGGTTGCCTTTGTCAGCTTTCCTGAGCTATAATTAATGAAGATCAAAAACGTTACAAAGACATAATATTTAGCTTAATGCAGATGAGGCTGGGCAACAGCTGCATCAATTAGAGGAGCAAAAGGGAAAACAAATATCCTTTCCTTTGGAGTACCTCCGATACATTAAAAAGCAAGGATCCCGAGGCATCCTCCCTCCACCAACCTTCCTGGGTAGGCCTGGTGAAAGACGGGGTTTGGATATCAAATGGTGGGTGATGCCCCATCAATTACACTTTAAAGGCAGTTGGAGGAACCGCACGTCTCTCTTCACTTAGCTGAAATGCATCCAGGTGTGTGGCTGTGGTCTGAGAATGTCTTCATGGAGGAGGCTGTGAGGAAACTGGGATGGCAGGTAGAACCTGGCAGAACCATCTAGCCCATGGGAAACATGAAACACAGCCCGACCACTTTACTTAGAGCCTCTGTTTGAGGGACCGTTATTAGGAAAGCCCAAACAGAACCTACGAGGTGCGCTCCCAACAGTAACATTAGCGGCCCCGCCCATGACTTCCTGACCTGGTGACTAAGACCCGTGGTCTCCAAGCCAGAGCGTAAGAGGGATCGCCTCCGCCTCTAAACAAAACAACCTGGGCTTTCATCTGCCGCAAGAAGCCAGTGGCCTGGGAGCCCACAGCGTTACTTCGTGGAGACCTGGAGGGGCTGGGACTGGATGTTAGTGGCAGCCACGACAGACCCTTCCCCCCAAGCTCGGGAAATAGGACTGGGGAAATTGGAGAAGGTAGTGCAAAGTCAGCCAATTAGAGTCATCACCTCCTCAGCTGGGATCCTAACTGCAAAAGTCCAGAACAAGGAAGAAAATGCAAAACAAACCATCAGCCAAAGATTTTCAGCAAATTCCAGTGATGCAGGATGATGGCTGAGCAGGTGGAAGGAGCTGCCCATAACTGGGTATCTACAAAGGAAAGGTCAGTCCATCAGCCAGGTTATAACCATCTAACCAGAAAAGCCCCCCGTGGGACCCCTTGCACGACACCACATGCAGAGTCTACCTGGAGGGACTGACAAATGTCAGAAGCTTCCTATCTGAAGGACTTGGTGCACAGCTGGTGAGCAGTAGGTGGAGGACATGAAACATTTTCAGTGGCATCAGGAATACCCAGTGTTCAAAACCAAACTGTGTTCTTACCCAAAACTAAACCAGAGGTCTTGTCTGGGTCATAAAGGATGCCTATACAGGAACCATCCTCACACATCATGCCTTTAACTTTGTAATTGCCCTTTTATGGATCAGTGTCATCATTGACTATCATCAGACAGACTTAAAGATGCTTATTGTTCAGTATTTGTAATAGTAAACATTGGAAAATGACCTGAAGATCAGATATTAGGGGATTTGTTGATTGAATTATGGTCCATCCATATAGAGGAAAAGTTCCGACCCATTAAAAAGAATGCAGTTTATGAATAATTAAAGCTATAAGGGGAAAAAAGGCAAATGCTGAGGAGTATGTATACTGCTATCCTAATTTCATTCTTAGAGATATCTATGTGCAAATAGAAGACTGAAAGAAAATGCATCAAAATGGATGGATTGTGATTTTTATTTCTTCTATTTTTCTTTTATTTTCCAATTTTTTTCATTGCAGAAAATTTCCAAAATTGGAAAATAGCTTGTGTTCATTAAACTTATTATGCACCAACCACTGTTAGCACTTTATACATATCTTCTCTCTTAATTCTTGCATTCTGAGATAGGACCTAATGGTATAATTTTACTAATGAGACACCTTAAACACAGAGAAAATTAAATGATTTGCCCAAAGTCACATAGCTAGCAAATGATCAACCCAGATTTTGAACCTAAGAAATCTGACTTAAGGGTCCTAAAGATATAGTCATCACCCTCTAATGCTATTATTCCAATCAGTTTGTGAGTGCCTTCCTGGGAAAGATGCCCCAGTCACTTGCAACCTTGTATGAATTTCTGTATAAAATTATTTTCTTAGGGACAGTTGGCTGAATCAAAATCACAGAGGGAATGGGTAGAGGAAAGCAGGTAAAAACAGAGAATTCAGGGACCTGACAAAACACCATACAAGGCACAGGTCTAAGTGAGAAAGGCACTGACTGGAATGGAAAGACAAAGCATATGTTTCACAAGTTTGCCAAGAGGAGTTGGTAGGGAATCTTTTTCCAAATATAGTTTCTGGGTGGATAGCCGTATGGATGGGGTAGAAGCCACACTTACCCAATCCTATCATGGTCTCCAATTTGGAAGAGAGAGGACAGGTTGACTTCAGAAAATCTGTGAAATTCTATCAAGTCATTAACCATTTAAATGATAAACAGAAATTTCAGGCCATGTATCCTTTGTTTCCATCCATAACCATCTGCCCAGCACACTACATTCATCCTGCTGGTTCTGGAATGGGTTTCTTGTTCTGAAGAGAACATGCTCGAAGACACAGAATTCATGCCTTTAAATACTTCCTGTGCTCTTTGCGTGGCTATAACTGAAGGATCTTATAAGGATGTGGTGAAGGAATTGGTGGGTCGCAAGTGTTACATTTCTTCATCAACTTTCCTGAGTGATAATAGTAAGAAGTCTTGGACAGGACAGTCTCCTACACAGAGAGGCTCCTTGAATTGTTTTTCTGACCCTAGAATTTTTATCATCCTTTTCAGGAGAGAGCTGAGAAGTGCAAGGATCTTGGCAATCTTTTGTGTCCCATTCGTAGTTTGTAGGAAAACATTATTTCAAAGAATAACCATGTTCTTGGTCCCTTCTACCTACCAGTCTGGTTCAACTTCAGTTGATTCTTGGACAAACAGATGACGGTAAAAGAGCAGAGGAAAGACTCGGAAACTCTGAACCATTTTCTTCTGTCCAGCTTGCCCCCTCCGTCAAGTTTTCTAGATGCTTCTTTTTTGTTTCCATTGCCACCACCCTACTTTAGGACCTTATTTTCATATACCCACCTCCAGTGTCTCATCACTCAGAGCTGTCCTGCAAGGACACCATCAAACTAATTTTCCTGTGTCCTGGCCCATCAAAAAGAACTTCAGAACTGGACAGATATAGGAGCCAATTTCAACTGTTTTCAGGCATTGGGCAACAAACAACACAGTTTGTGTTGTGATCCTTAAGAGAAGAGAGACATATTCATTACCCAGCTTTCTGATGGGAGGCACTTTCTAGACCACAGTGTGGCCAAGCAGAGAGGCCATCTCACTGAGATGAAAAGGCGATGATATGGGAATTTGGGGCTGATAATGTATCTAGAATCTGTCGGACAAGATACCATATAGGAAAGAGCTACACTGAAGGGAACCCCATAAACTGACATGAGGGTTCCCCATGGGTCCTTGGCTAAGACTCAACACAACACAGCAGAGAGCAGCTTCTACAGGGTTATGAGCTGAATAGACCTCAGAAGTTTCACAGAGCTGGGAAAGTTTGGAGTGTTGGCACAAGCAGGGTGGAAAAGCCTCACTGAGAACTTCAAGCCATCAAATGGCACCCCCAAAGTCCATGCCTTAGGTGTAAGGATCATGCATTAGGACTAAAGAGAAAAAGCTAAATAGATGTGCCCTAATAAAGAATGAAGTCCAGCCTGATGGTTCCAAGAGAATATGCCAGTAATTTACACCTTCCATAGTGAAACCCAACACTCTTCCGAAGTAGATGCTCTACAGCAAATCATTATAATGTCCAGCAGTAAAATGGTAATGTCCAGCAGTAAAACCACTACCAGACATAAGAAGAAGGATAATGTGACCCACAATTCAGGGAAAAGTAGTCAATAGAAACAGATCCAAAGACAACAAAAGTGTTGGAATTAACAAAGACTTTAGGATATTTAATATCCACATGTTCAGTGATTTAAAGGAGAAGTTGGATGTAATGAGTGAACAGATAACAATTCTCAGCAGGGAAAGTGAAATTATTTTTTTTAAAAAGGGAACTCTAGGGCACCTGGGTAGTTCAGTGGGTTAAAGCCTCTGCCTTCAGCTCAGGTCATGATCTCAGGGTCCTGGGATCGAGCCCTACATCGGGCTCTCTCCTTGGTGGGGAACCTGCTTCCCCCTCTCTCTCTGCTTGCCTCTCTGCCTACCTGTGATCTCTCTCTGTGTCAAATAAATAAATAAAATCTTTTTAAAAATAAAAAAATAAAAAGGGAACTCTAGAACTGGAAAGTACAATATCTGAAATATATTCACCAGTGGGCTTAACAACATGTTGGAGATTGTAGAAGAAAGAGGCAGTGAATTGAATTCGGATCAACTGAAATAATCAAATCTGAAGAAGAGAGATTTAGAAAACACATCCTGTTTTCCTGTTGTTCAGAAAACCCTTGTTTGGTTAATGAAAACTAAATCCTATTATTTAAGGCCCTTTGCAATCAATCTCCAAACTACCCTCCAACCTGATCTGCTAATACCTTTCAGGTGAACACACCATTTCAACCAAAGCAGCAAACAAACTACCCCAGCACCACCTGTAACCTCCCCACCCTCGCCCCTTCCACACATCATCCCCACACCTCAAATTCTTTTCCCCGCCTCAGATTCTTAAGACAATATCAAATGCCACTTCATCCATGAAATTTTCTTCATTCTGCCCAACCAGCAATGTAATTTTTCTCTTTTGATCTGCTCCCAAAAAAGCAAACAAAAAAGCAAAGCAAACAACAACAAGAAAAAACTGATGTTTGTGCTCCCTAATGGAAATAGTCTTGATCCTACTTTCAAGGTTATTTGCCTGCTATCTAAGCCTTCTCGTTAGACTGGAAGAGTCTCAAGGGCCAGTCTGCATCTTACTCATCCTTATGTTCCTTTTGGTATCCCAGCAGCCCCTGGAAGGATGATGATGTTTGTTGAATTATTCAGGATATGATAAAGCAGTCCACAACATGGGTATTTGTTCTGGTAATAGTGTTGCCAAAAGTTTTCACTGCATATCATAGATCTAAGAGAACCTCATGGACTAGTAGAGATGGAGGAACATTTAGCTGTGATCTAATATAGTATACCCACTTTATAGTTAATGAAATTGAGGCCTCTGGAAAGGAAACACCATCCTAGTCCAGTGCTCTTTCCTCTAAAACCATGTTACCTCTATCTGTGTGCTGTGTCTATAAACAGGATTACGTATAGGATTTGAAACAAAGAATTTCAGTTTAAATTCTGGTAAGACTAACACTTCCCATCAAGATACGCTTGATATTGGAATTCCTTTTGATTCTAACATTCACGATCTGGTAGAAAAGTAATCATCATACCCTTTCTGGTTGAGCTTTTGTCTGACCCCAGACACAGTGCTGCCCAGATAACAGAAATAACTGACAGCTGACTTCTTTGTGATCATCTGCTAAGGTTAGGGTTCCTCTACTATGGTACTGTGCTGTAGCCACTGGAATTAAGGTCCACTTGCCAGGATATATCTGCAAGATGGATGTTGAGATGATTCTCACTCACCTGTGGGGTGACCAGGGAATGGGAAAGAGGGGCCTCCGCATGATAAGAGTCCACTGAGGAAGAGCACCAAGCTATAAAGAATTCCTTCAGGATGCTGAGAAACCCCCAGATAGATGGGTATCAGCCTGGTGAGCAAGCACAAGAAATGGGTGCCTCCCTGAGGCTGGGACAATGCCTGGAAGATGGCTCACAGCTGGGTCCCCTAACCTGGCAGCTGTCCTTGGAGGTAGAAGGCTGCCTCACCATGGTCACTCCCTTCTCCTGGGTGCATCCCACATCCGGTGCGTGGCTGATATGGGGGTGTAAGGGCCTGGTCCCATTGCTCCAAATCAAGACAATTCTGTAGGTCCTGCCTGGCTCCCTTGAGGTCTTTCTTGGGATTGCCTTTGCAGCCCAACTTCTCCCATCCACAAGTGTTGATCCCCGAAGCTCTCTCTGATAAATGATGTGTACTTCAGTCTCCAATTCAGGGAGCTTTTTGGAAAACATGACCTGAGAAGGGAGAGAAGGCAGAGGAAAGTTCCAGAAGAGCAGAGGTGAAGCCTAAAGGCCATTTGGTACTTCAAAAGCACCACTAAAAGCCCTGTTGACATGCTGTGGGGAGTCATGTCACACTAAAATGTGAAGGAATAAACAGTCCCTTGCACTTCCCTGATTACTCTGGCCCTGGCCAAGCTCACCTGCTCTTAACGCCTTCAGCCCTTATGAAAGAAATACACATCTCAGAGGGTATTATTGTCTGTTTTGCCTTGCAGGGTTGGGTATTTCGCTATGGCTGTAGCATTCAGTTCCCCAGCTGGGAAGCTCCTTCCTGTGATCAGAAATCATGCCATCGGGGCTGCCTCCCCACAGAGCCATGGCCCAGGCAGAGCTCAGTGAACACAACCATCTGGTCATTGACTTGTCCGTTTTGCTGCAGCCAGTCCTCACAGCTCTTAGAGGGATGCATTCCACCTCCTCCCAGACACACTAACTTCTTCAAAAACTGAAGGAAATGAGGACATTAGCCTCAGTGAGCTCATAGACTCTTCAATTTAGAAGGGACATATTATTCTGAGGTCATTTTCCAGTCACATCTGCTTCGAAGGCAGCATGAAGACCTAGCCCATGATAAATCATAAGCAGCGTACATCATTATTTCAAGTGAGTCATTCTTTGGTGTTCAGGAAGAAATGAGAACATCCGTTTTCCATATGGCATACGGGGCTGGGGTGGGTGGGGAGGGCTGTCACCCAAGTGGGCTGTCTGACTCCACATCAGTCCTCGACCCCAGATGATTCTTGTTTACGATGGGGAAAGAATTGTTAGGGAAAAACTGTTTTAATGATAAAGCTAATCACAAGTTGTGTCCTCTTCTCCGAGGAGCTATGGCAGCAGGAAGACGATATTCACTTAGAGTAAGTGGGATGTACTAGGAAATGTCATTCCAAAGTGATGGGCCCTAGGCCCCAGCCACACATGACTGTTTGTAAGGAAAGGATGGATGGGCTCAGGCCACCCATGTTCTTCCGGTAACTAGAGAGCAAAATCACCAGACACTTCTTGTGCCTTTGCTTTTTCCCTTAGAATAATTATTTATTTTTTTATTCAAAATAGTGTATGCTCATAGAAAAAAAATCAAGCAATATAGAACAATGTAAAGAGGAAAGCAAGAAAAATATTCCCAATTCTCCCACCCAGAAACGACCATTACCAACATTAAGTGGACATTCCAAGTGTATGCATATGTCTGTTTATATGTGTGTGTGTGTGTGTGCACGTGTGTGTGTGTGCACGTGTGTGTGTGTGTGTGTGTGTGTGTGTGTGTGAAGTCCTAAGAGTATCTTCATAACTTTTGCTTCTTACACTGGTGAAAATAAAGGAATCCATAGTACATGAAAGAAATGTGAAGACCTCTATTTTAAAAATAGTCTCTTTGGAGAATAATTCACTCCAAGACCATTTTACTTTTTTTTAAGGTTTTTTTTTTTTATTGACATGTAATTGACACATACCCTTCTATTAGTTTCAAGTACACAGCAGAATGATTCAATACATGTATGTATGGACTGCAAAGTGATCTCTACCACAATACATTTCGTTCATACCCATCATCACACAGGTCAATTATTTTCTTATGATAAGAACTCTTAAGATCTGCTGTTTTAACTTTCGAATATATAGTGACAATATTATTACTATAGTCGCCACGCTGTAATTACATCCCCAGGACTAATTATTTTATAACTGGAAGTTTGTACCTTATAACCTCCTTCATGCCTCTCCCTCAAGCCCCCAACTTGTCTCTGGTTAACTGCCCAGCTCTTCCTTCTATCTGGAGTTTGAGGTGGGGTTTTGGTTTGTTTTTAGATGCCCCCTAGAAGTGAAATCACATAGTATCCATCTTTCTCTGTCTTCTCTGCCTTAGTTCACTTAGCCTAATGCCCTCGAGGTTCATCCATGTTGTCACAAAGGGCAAGACTTTGTTCTTTTCTGTGGCTGAATAGTATTTTGTGTGTGTGCATGTGTGTGTGTGTGTCTGCGTGTGTGTGTCATATCTTCTTTATCCATTCGTCTCTTGATGGACATTTAGGTTGCTTCCCTATCTTGGCTATTGCAAAGAATGGTGCAGTAGACATGGGAGGAGGGCAGATATCTTTTCGACTTACTCTTTCTGTTTGCTTTGGGTAAATACCCAAAAGTGGAATTGCTGCATCAGATGGTATCATATGATAGCGCCATTTTTAATTTTTTGAGGAACCTCCATATTGTTTCCCATGGTGGCTGCATCAATATACATCCCCACCAGTTTTACTTTTTTTTTTTTAAGATTTTATTAATTTATTTGACAAAAGATCACAAGTAGGCAAAGAGGCAGGAAGAGAGAGAGAATGAGAAGCAGACACCCCGCTGAGCAAAGAGCCTGATGCGGGGCTCAATCCCAGGATCCTGAGACCATGACCTGAGCTAAAGGCAGCAGCTTAACCCACTGAGCCACCCAGGCACCCCAATTTTACTTTTTGATACATAAAAACTTTTTAAGTGTATAAGAGTTTTTAGCATATAGGCTCTGGACAGAGAGTAAACCCTGTAAGAACTGCTCAGTGCTCAGGATAGTCCTGCCATCAGTGCCCGGCGGGTTACTGTTACACAGAGTCAGGCTCAACATACACCCCAAGCCCTCTGGTGTGCGTGAGCCTCAGAGGGATGCTGAGTGTGCTCAGGGGTGTGGGTCCTGGGATCTGCCTCCCATCACACCACATGGAGCCACACTGCCCTGTAGGTACTGAAATGAATGTCTGAAAAGCCTCCATGAAGTGCAGGGAGAAATGGAAAGGGAGGCATTCTGAGGCCTCAGAATATCTGGTAGTGCACCCAGGTTAATCTTGTACCTTGACGGCCCCTCACATCTGGAATGCTCCCCAAGTACATTTTCCAAGTCCTGTGGAGGACTGCCTGGAGGAGGAGGCTGGCGTGTCCTCAAAGACACAGCATTTGGAGGTTGTCCCAAACAGCTGACTCCTTCATGCCCAAGGGGTGGATGCTTCTGGTAACAATGCAGAGAAACGGAGGAAATGCACACACAGGCCAGGAGACATCATTCTGGCTGATTGTGTGTTAGATAGAAGAGAGGTCAGATGGGAAGACGGGGTGGAGGGTCAACATCTGCGTTATGAAAAAAATTCTGTGAAGCTGGTAGCCTTTGCAATCTGACTGTCCTCTCCCATGGTCTGCAATCAGATGCACTTCAGCTCCCGCTGTGCTCCCGGCCTCTCACTTCCTCCCCCTTGGACCTGAGGCTCAGTAAGCCCAGAATCTGTCTGATAGGAGCTGTATTCAAACCCATGTTCTCTGCTCCTCCTGGAAAGTCTTCCTTGCCCTGCCTTTTCAGCTTTCTTTTTGATTTTTATTTTTTAAAAGATTTTATTTCTGTATTTTGCAGAGAGAGAGAGGGTGAGAGAGAGAGCACAAGTAGGCAGAGCAGCAGGCAGAGGGAGAGGGAGAAGCAGGCTCTCCACTGAGCAGGGAGACAGATGCTGGGCTCCATGATACCACCCTGGGATCATGACCTGAGCCAAAGGCAGACGCTTAACCTACTGAGCCACCCAGATGCCCCGCCTTTTAAGCTTTTATTCTCTATTCCCACCCCTCTCCACTTCAAAACCTTCTCACATCATACTCATCCTACCTGCCCCATGAAGCCAAGCAGACAAGGCCTTTTAGATTGCACTTCTCTTCCCTTTCTCTCTGCTCACCTTCCCGGGGGCTTACCCATACAGCTGTACTTACATGTGGGTATGGCCTGCTGCCCTCAGAGGGGACACAGGTGGCCACGCAGGAGAGCAGCTGTCCTCACAGACCTTCACAAGTAGGCAGACTCACAGGCCCACACACCAGCCCGAGCCAGCATCTCCAAAACTCTGTTTTGCAAAGCTTTGCAGGATTGCAAAAGCTCTACAAAGCAGCCATCACCACCATCCATCTCTGGAACTCTTCCACCTTCCCCACCAGAAACTCTGTCCCCACGACCCGCCAGCTCCCCATCCCCACTTGTCCAGCCCCCAGCAACCACCATCCTTCAGTCTGTCTCCATCTGGCAACTTGAGAGACCTCACATCAGTGGAGTCACCTGGTGTTTGGTCTTTGGTGGCTAGCTCGGCGTGGTATCCTTCAGCTGTGTGACATGCATCAGTTTCCTCCTTTTATAATGCAAACTAGTATTCCATTGCATGTGTCTACCATATTTGGTTTCTCCCTTTGGGATCCACGCCATTTTAAAATATATATAGATCATTTTTATTAGCTGTATTTTTATTTTTAAATCATTCAAGATTCTTTTTCCTGGCACTCTTGCTGGCTGACATGTAAAACATTGGTGGTCCAAATAAACCAAGTTATATTCTTTCTACCCCGCCCTCTAATTAGCTCCCCTAAGAACTCAAGAGACATTTTCACTATTTAAGAATTTAATATTTCTTACTAATTACCAGGTTTCCAGGTTTTAAACATGTTTTTTTACATTTTAATACCAGCATACTATAATTCCAAATCCTTTGGCATCATCTTAGGGTTGTTGGCATGGGAATAAATAGCATTCAGACTGCCAAAGTAGTGAAATATGTAATGAAACACCTAATAAAAGGTGTCTTTAACTGTTGTGTACTTGGATTCGTTGGCATAACATTCCTTATCAGCCCCTGGAATAAACAGAGAGCTCCACTAGAGCAAGAATGGGGAGTGGGTTCGGGAGGGCTCAGCCACACACACTGCCTTTGTTTGGCTGATGGCCACACAGCCATTCATCCTCCATGAGGACTCCTGTCCCCTCGGCACAGACAGTGAGGCAGCTTGGTGGATGCAGTCACAGCTTCCGAGGCTTTCCCCAGGTCGGAAAGCTATGAACTGCACTCATGCACTTTCTTGTTTAGAAGAAAGGGTGCAATTTCCTGAAATCACCAAATTCATATACCATGGTGATCCTGGAAATCCTCGCTTCTTCCTACTAGGGGAAATGTCAGAACTTATAAATAAGCAGAGCCACCACAGGCCCTGTGCTTCCCCAGATGTCAGCTCCTCAAGGTTGGGTCCACATCCCTGGTCTGTGGTGTAAGAGTGTGGCCTCTGCAGCCAGGTGTCTGGCTCGGCCACTCAGCCCAACCTGCTGACTCACTCACACACTCCTGAAGTGTGACTTCAGGAAGGTCCAATCATGCACGGTGCTACAGTTGCCTCATCTACACAGTGGGAACCCCAGCAGGACCACCTCGTGGGCTGATGTGGCAACTGGACCAGTGCCTGCTCTGGGCAGCGCCCCAGGGGTGTGGGTGTCTGCGCCCATCCTAACCCAGCACTGAGTTCGGCATGTCTTCATTGAGGTCTACTGAGTGTGTGAGTGCTCTGATCGTCCCCAGCCTGTCGTCCTCCCCAGCAGGAGACCCTGCTTCACCCACTGTGAGCGTAACAGCTGTCTCAGGTTAAAGGCAAAAGTGTGGGCTCCATGGCCAACATCTTTCAGGCTTGATCGGTCTATTTTACTTTTCTCAGAGAAAATACCATTCCCACAGAACAGAGGAGGGCTTGCTCCTCTATAGCTGGGCGGTGTTTGCTTGTGCACACTCCTGAGTAAGTACCTGCATGGAGCCTTCACATCAGGACGCCTCTGCATAAGAGTATCTCATCCTTTCATCAGAGAAGCGAGCAGGCAGGCAGTGCAGTGTCCCCACCATTTCAGACTTGTAAGGTGACTGAGGCGCAGGGAGCTTACCCTCTGTCAAGAGCACAGGGCTGTGGCTCATGGGAAATAGCGCCGCCTGTAGCGGATCCAGCCAGGCCACCCCGCTCAGCCCAGGTCTGGGACTGCTGAGCTGGCTGGTGGTCACCCTTGTCCCACGGGGCCTGGGGCACAGTGCGGGGCACAGTGTGGGGCACACTCCATGCACACGCGCAGAATGGAGCCCACTAGCCCGTCTCCCAGGCTTGGAGAGCGGACAGCAGCAGCCAGTACGCTCAGAGCAAGGGCCGACTCCTGCCGCTCTCCTTCCACGCCCCAGCCAAGGAAAACACGCCGCAGTCTAGGCTGGGAAGATCTCCTTCCAAAAGCAAGCACTCCCCAGCCTGTGGTGGCTCTCCTCACGTGGGTCCTGGGTCATCCAGACTAGTTGCTACCTGTCTGGGCGAGGGCAACGCACTACCTTCAGTCGCTTTCTAAAAAGGATACGGTGACTCCAGCTCCTCCTCTTTGAAGAGAGGTGCAGGGTGGGAACAAGATGGGGAGGTGGTGACAGAACAGTCTGTGTCACATTCATGTATACCCTAGCCGCGGGAAGAGTGAAAGAAGCCATGGAGAAGGGGCTTCAGTCTCCGCCCCAGGGACTCCTCGGTCTCCCAGGCTCATCAGAGCGGATCCATCTCTGGGGGGCTCCGATGAACCCACAGGGCTCCTTCCTTAGCTCGCCCTCCCCAAGGCTTGCCTGTTACTGTGCTTGAACACAGAACATAAAAGAAAAAAAAAAAAGAAAAGAAAAGAAAAAGAATCCTCTTTCAAACCGGTAGAACAAGAACTTGAGTTTGACAGGAAGGATCCAAGTGTACAAGTTGCTTGCTTCGTGCTGGGACTCCAATGCAGGCAAAAGGGCCTCTCGGAGGGGCACGGAGAGCGCGTTCCTGGCCCCGCACCCAGGTCAGCTGCCGGCGGAAATGCCACCTGCGCTGGGCCGTTTCCACGTCAGGAGACTAAGGCGGGAGGTGCGGCTGATCCCAGTACTAAGAGCAGGGAGAGATCCATGGACTCGGGAACAAACAAACAAACTCCGACTTCAAAGCCCGGGCACGTGAGAATGTCTGTGTTGCTGCCCGTGGGTTGTGTTAGAGCCGGCATCCCCAGGTTCTCAGGGCACAGACTCTTCATGGGAGTCCACGGCATGTGTGCCCGGGAGTGAAGCAACCGCGGTGCTGGCGCGGTGTTGAAAGGGGAGAAGAGATAACAGGAAGCCATCGCTGGAAGCCAGAGGCTGCAGGAGTCTTCAAAAGCCCCCTGTGAGAGGGGGTACAGAGTCCCGCTCCCAACAACAGACCCACTCAGCAAGGCTGCGGGGGCAGCGCCCCCCAGAGGACTGTCCAGCTCTCACAGGTCTCCATTCACGTTGCACTGACACTGGGCTCCTGTCCTGACTTGCCCCTCTCACCCTGTCCCCTCCCTGCTCTCTCTGCGGCTCTCTCTACGGCTCCCCTGTTCCCAGGATGAGCAGAATGGTGGGAAGTGGAGCAAGTCTGGGTTTGTGCCCAGCTCTCCAGCCTCAATCTGTGTGGCCTCAGGAGAGTGACTCAACCTCTCTGAGCCTCTGTTGGCTCCCGAGTTAAACGGGGAATAGTGAGGACCTACCTTGCAGTGTTCAGAGGATTAAACAAGAGTGTGTGTATGAACAGGGCCTGGCGCTGGGTACGCTCTCCATAAATACTCCCAATAGGCTGAGAGGACATCTGCCTGCAACAAACACACCTGAGGGTTCCATTCCCAAAACACGATGCCTGAAGAAACCTTCCTCTCAGGCACACCCTGGGTTTTCATCGGACAAAGGTCACAGAAAAGGCCCCCTGCTTTCTCCAGCTGGAAAGGAACCTTCGAGAGGGGGACCTTGCCTTGCAGCAGAGTTGGAGTTGTGCCCGCTGATTTCCCCACACCCAGCACGTAGCCCTGCTTCCACCTCCCTGGACACACACGTTCCAGCCTCTCAGGTCCCCAGGACCACAGCGTCCTCAGAAGTGAGGACTACATGCACGCACCGTGTCTGCTTCTTCTCTGAGCTGGTTCCATGTGTGACCATAAAAGCATCACAGGACAGAAGAATGTTGTTGAGGATGACTATTTATGGTGGCCAACAGGCCATTGTCTTCAGTACTACACCAGCAATCTTTCCGAAGTGACCGGAAAGCATCGCTAAATTAGCTTTGGGCAAATGCTATCATTTTTCTTCTCCTTCGCTTTTGGCCACACTCGAGCTGGTGTGGGAGGGGTCCGCAGGTCTCATCTGTGGACCCTCACCTCGGGCGTGCTGCCTCTCTGTGGCAGCCATCAGTGGGGCTGTGGGTGGCCAGGGCAAGGGGTGGAGGGGAGTCCTTCGAAGGGAGCAGGTCAGTAGAAGCAGTTTGGAAGCTCTGGGGTGGTTCCTTCCAGACGGCTCTGTGTCTAGAGGTAACTGAAAGTCCTCTTCTGGGAGCGTCTAGAACAGACTTAGACCAAGCCCCGGAGCATCCGTGCTGGGAACCTGCCTCATATTTAGGTCACTCACTGCAGATGCACCGTCCAGGAGACAACCAAAAATCACTTCTAAAATGTACGCTGAACAAAAAGAAATCAGACAAGTGAATGAATAAACGTGGTAGTGTATCAGTACCTAGACTATTTCCCAGCAAAGGAACAAACTAGGGACTCCCACACCTGGAGGAAACAAGGAATTACGTTCAGTGGAAGGAGCCAGATACAGAGAATGCGTGTGGCATGGCTGCACTCCCGTGACAGCTCGAACAAGCACAACCAATCCTTCCTTTCGAAACTGGCCCAGTGGGGTCGGCGGATGACAATAGGTTGCACCAAGACCTTCTAGAAGCGATGGGACTGTCGGTGTCACAACTGGGTGGTGGTTACACGGCGTACACAGCATTCACGGCCTCAGAGTCACCGCCCTGCACACGGGAAGCCTGTGGGTTTTACTGTGAGTTAATTACACGTCAGTAAAGCTGATTGTTTTTTAAAGCACAATCTTAGTGATAAGAAGCTAGAAGTATGTACCCATAACCAGAACAGTAAGCCAGAGGCTCTTAGGAAACTCGGGGACTCTGAGACATGGCTTCAGTCACGCTGAACTGTCCCCCCTTGGATGTGCCCACCCACAGGTGGCCATAAGTGTGCGGCACACTGCACGCGTGCGGTGACAGGGCTCACTGCCTCAGAAGCCACCCTTCTCTCGCTCTGAGCCTCACTCCACATGCACGTTGCGTAACGATGCTGTTGGGCTTTGGCTACAGACAATGAAGAGATTAGAAGCCCTGACCACCTCCATTGCCAGCGTCTGTCTGAGGCTCAGGGCCTCCTGAGAGCCCAGGGTGCAAAGGCCTCTGCAACAGGGGGCACTCTTGTCTCTCTGGGCTCAGACTTCAAAGAGAGGCGTGAAGTGTAGAGCAGATTGGGGGTGGGGGCGGTGTAGGCACTTACGAGCGCCTGCCCTTCGCCTGCCTTCCTCACACCCTCAGCTCACCTTTCCTCTCAGACAGCCGTCTGGGAGGCCCCCCTGCCCCGGCCTCCGCCACCCAAGTGGGAGCCGTCTCAATTACCCACAATAACCATCCTCAGAGAGCAGCAGGCTGTCTGAGGGCCCCTCGGGGGCAAATAATAATAGCAACAATTTTTGGATCCTTCTTGCCTCATTGCTTGCCACAGCTTTGTAGCTAATTTAAGATCTATTGATCCCAGTGCCAATAAGTGGTTTATCTCCTTCAACTTCCTTTACTTAAAGGATATCTTCACCGTCAAATTAATGTCTCTTACTTGGCTGACATGGCTTAGGATTCTCGCAGTGTGTCTTCCGGTGATTGTTTTTTTATGTTCTCATCTTTCTTGTGCTGTTGGGTAAAATCGGGTGCTTCCGATAAGTCCATGCATCAGGCCTCACCTCCCTAACCCAGCCAGAGCCCTGTTCTCTAGTGGACCCAAGCCCAGGAAGAATGGCTGGATTTGGGAGTGACAGGTGGCCTGAAAGCATTGCTTTCCAGATATCACTGAGCTGCTGGGAGAAAAGAAATAAAGCCACTGAGCTGAGAGAGAACCCAGCACAGTAACCTCTTGCCAGAAAAGGAGAAGGAGTTCTCTATTTCTCCAGAACTCAGGTTAGGAAGTAACTCACCTCTCTGTTGCTTAGAGAAGGGGACAGAGCGGTGACCTGGAGGGAGTGCTCTGCAGCTCTCAGTGGCCCCAGTGGGGCCCACCCTGCCCAGGCCTCAGGCCACGCCCATCCTCCCTCCTTTCCCTGCCCTTGGCTTTTGTGATGCCAGACTATCCCGAAGCCCAGCAGCCTTTCCCGGTCTATGCAGGCTTCCTGATTCCCCCACTGGTCCCCTGCTCCCGCTGCCCCCATCCCTCACCTCCACCCGTGTCCATCCCACTGTGCCTCCTTCATGTGGCACCCCTGGCGTGGTGACTATGCTAGTTTCTTTGTTCAGCCTGGTCTGGAGTAGGTGTCCAATAACTATTGCATGTACGGAAGGATGGGGAGACGGATGGATGGATGGATGGATGGAAGGACAGATGGACAGATGGAAGGATGGATGGCATGCCTATTGAGGCTCTGGAGAGTGGCTGTTATTACGTCCCAACAAAATTTTATTTATATGTTTATATAAGAGCCCTAGAAAATCTTGGTTGTGTCATTTAAAGCAATGGACTGGAGTTACAATAACCTCCCTGATTTCACCCTCAAAATGCCTTCTGCTGATTTTGATAAGGCAATAAAATAGGCACTCTTTTAAAGCTTCACCTGACTTTATCTCTTCTACAAGATCCGTTCAGCTCTGAGGCACTAAATGAAATAGAAATGAAACTGTGAGCACATATCTTTACAGCAGGAGCTCCGGGTAAGCATAATTGCTCTCCCTCTGAACTTTCGCGATGGATATTTGCTGGCCATATTATCTTCATGAGCGAGCCATCAGGATTGCAGAAGCATCCAAGCACCACATCCTGTCCCAAATGTAGGAGAGAGCTCCCCTCCTCTTTGGGCTCCAGCCCCAGCTCTCTGTGCACAAATGCAGATGCACCTGCTGAATGATCTAATTAGTATTCTGAGAAGCCGGGGCCTTGTCTGACAAACAACAATAATAATTTTGGTGTTTAGGGAGCGTTCTCGGGCCATGGCTGTCTAGAGCACTTCATAAACAATTACCATCAGCGCTGGTTTTTCTGTAGGAAAATGAAAACTGACAGGAATGGGTGAGTCACACAGAAAGATGTGATGTGAACAGAAATGCCCAAAATGCTGGTTTCCTTGCTCTTTGCTGCCTGCCCGGATTCTGCTGCTGAAGAGCTAATGATCCCCATACAATCTGAAATAGTTTGACATGCTTATTTGTATTAGTGGTGATCCTTCAAAGGGAAGAGCTAAAAGTAGTCCGAAATAAATGTTTCGTGTGTTACATCCATCCTATCTGTGCAAGAGTGTCTATTTTCTGAGTATTATTTTGATTAGAACTGAAAAATAAAACGTAGGGGCTCTCATTTTCAATCTTCAGCTCAGAGCACCAGAGCCTTTGCCAATATCCTGTGGGAAAGCGCCACCCAAGGGGTTTAGCCCAGCTGGTTATCCCAGCTGCCGGGTCTTCTGTGGGGGGCCCTGTCTGTGGCTTGCCAGCAGAGTAGGTAGACTTCCTCTGGCCTTCCTGCCCAGTGGCTGATCAGCCGGCCTCCTGCCCCTTTCCACTTTCTTCCCACCCTCACTGTGTATCACCCCACCTGCCCCCAAAACTCTGGCGAAACCAGGGTAACTCGTCATGCTTCTCCTTGAGAACCCATCAACCCTGTGCCCTATTAATCGTTTTAGAGTACAAAAGGCATGAAATGATCATCTTATGATGAAAGCCCCCAACGGCCCCACTCCAAGATCCCATAGGCTGACATGAGAGGCAAGATCTGGAGCCCTAGAATTATCCCAAGAGTAAATTCTAGTGGGTGCAGCTGGCTGGCACCTGAGCACGGGGCCTCCAACAGATAAGGAAAGATCTTTGACCTTAGTAAAAATATTGTTATGTATATGCACACATGTATAGATACGTCTGTACATGTACGTGTATATACACATACATGATGTGTCTATGTTTTCAATCGGAATTATTTCCTTGAGACAACGCATGGACACTGTCCCTACCCCGGAGATGTTGGTAAAGCTCAGTTAAACTGCCATGATCCTGAAACCTCCACCAAGGAGCTCTGGATAGAAGCTTCTCACTGCGGTGGTCAAGCATGGAGACTGGCCTTGGGGCGCCTGGGAGGCTCAATGGGTTTAGCATCTGCTTTCAGCTCAGGTCATGATCCCAGAGTCCTGGGATCGAGCCGGTATCAGGCTCCCTGCTTGGCAGGGGAGTCTGCTTCTCCCTCTCCCTCCAACCCTTCCCCTGCTCATGCTCTTTCTCCCTCAAGTAAATAAAATCTTCAAAAAAAAAAAAAGAATGGCGACTGCCCTTTAAAATCCTCTTGTGGTATGATTTAAAGCTCTAAGATACCCTGACGAACGAACGAACGAACGGCACTGCAGGAATTTCTCTGGGCTTCCTTCTCAGCTCCTCTGGGATTGCATTCCTGAGTCCCTGGAGGCAGTGAAGGGCCTGTAGGCCTTGGCAAGGTTTTAGTGCCTCTGCGCCTTTTCTTGTGCTCTTCCTGATCCCTGGCTGCACTTTCCTGGGGCAGGAGGGTGTCCAGCAGCAGGCCCTGTGTGACAGCCTTGCCTGCCCGGCCAGAGAGGCCAAGAACAGGACAGGCCATTGAACTTGCAGAGCTGTACAAAATGGAAATGGGGTGCCCCACCTTTAAAAATCACTAAGAAGTTCAAGACAGCAAGTTCGGGGTCGGCCCTATGGGCCAGTGTGCCTGCAAGACCCCAGTCCCCTGTTGCAATGGGATGGCCTGTCCCAGGACATCTTCCAGGCACTTCCAGTGAGACAGACTTGACTGAAACAGAAGTGAAAGACAATGAGTTAAGCTCTTCACAATCCAGTGCTAATTAGCACTATCCAAATGGGGCGGGAGGGGGGTGCTTCCTGAGAGCAATAAATCACATCAAATGGAAATGTTTTCAGCTGCTCTGATAATGACCTCCACAGACTCCTGGAGGGTGAGCGAAGGTCTGTCTCTGTTGGTGGGAAGTGGAGGCCTTCTGGGGAGTCTGGGGAGCAAAGGAATCCTGTGGATGTGTGGGGAGGAGGCCACCAGCAGCCTTCCCCCCGGGGCAGCCTTCTGCGGGAGGGGAGAGTGTGGGAGGCCCAGGAGGAGAGGGTAGTGTTGGGTGGGCAGGGAGCAGGGAACCGCCTCCCCAGAACACAGGCGGCTGCCAGCACCCCGCCTCTCCACAAAGCACTTGTGCAGAGGACCAGGGTGGGCCGGCCACAGACCCTGCCGTCTCTGTCTCCCATCCCCCACCCCGCAATGTGGTCCGAAAGGACAGCACTGCGCCCTGGGAGCCTAGTGGGACCTCTGTCCCCAGTCGCTGCTGCTGGATAAGGATGAGGGGACATAATCGGCTAGCACCACCTTCTGAGAATTCTCTGGCAGGTGAGCCCATGGGAGGGAAGGAAGGGGCCCAAAACATGACCCTCATGCTTCAAAAGATAACTTTGAAGCCCTCATTCAGGCAAATGCTTCCCCAACCCCATGGCCTCTGCCCCCTCCCAAGGATTCAGGGCAGGCAGTGCCTAAGGTGTGGCTGTGTGGTTTATACCACCTTCCCAGAGAGAAGCAGCCTCTCGGAAAGAAGGAGCATCTTCACATTCCAGGGCTGGCCCTACTGGATCAAGAAGGTGAAGCCATGAGACTCAACTGTCTATTGGCCCCAGCCGTGACTGTCTGTTCCAAAGATGATAGCGAATATGGAGCAGGGCCTCCTTCCTGCCATGATGCCTGCCAGCTACCTGGAGGCAGCTGTGATGACAAGTGTCTGCTGAGGCAGAGCCAGCCTTCTGAGGGTGAAGGTCATCCCGAGGGCAAACTGCTGTAGGAGAGGAGAATTTTTACTCTCCTCCTTTCTCGGTTCTTTGGCTGGTCTGATCATTAAGTTGACAAAAGACAGAGGAACAGGGGAAAAACAAAATTTAATTTTGTACCTGTAGGAGCCCATAAAAACAGGAGACTCAAGTGGCCAAAGCAAGCAACTTTGTACCTTTTAGATGGAAATGTAAATGAGGGAGGAATGGACAAGACAAGGAAGTTTTGGACTTGGGCTGGTAAACAAGTAAAGGATTTGTTTATTCTGCCTTCTTGGCCCTGAATTCCTACCTCTGGCAATAAGGATGTCTCCACCTGTGCAGGGAGGGCACCTTTCACTGGGGAGCTTTGTCTCTGCTTTCAGGGGCACAAAGGAGGGTCAAAGTGCCCTTCTAGTACCAGCTGTTTCTTGAGTAACTTAAATTCAAAATAATATGCCAAAGTGCATATGTGGGGGTGGCCCGCCCTGAACCCCATTATAGCCCGGAATGAACCTGATGGAGTGGCCCTTAGAAATGTAAGAAGTGGCCTGACATTCTGTATGTAATTGTGTGTCCTATGTCTGTCTCCTGGGCACAGAGATGTCCTGGGCCAAGACCCTTGTCTGTCTGTCACAGTCCCCGGGGTGTCTGTCACACAGGAGCAACTCACAGTTGCTGTTGCATAAACGATAAATGAATACGACTAAGAAAGCACACGAATGAGTCCCCATGTCTAGTGCATAGTATAGGGTGGGGTGAGGCCAATGACAGCATTTGTTCCTTGGGGGAACATCAGAATTGAAGGAGAGAGAGACCCAGAAGAAGCCCTTGCCTGGGTCTGCAAGGACAAATCAAACAAGGTCTGAGTAAAAAGTTAGTGGAGGTCCTTAGAGCTGCACTCCTCAAGCTTTCAGGTGCATACAGACCCGCCCCCACTCCCACCCTCACCCCCCCGCAATGTGGCTGGAAAGCAGATCCTGAAGCAGCAGGTCCTTCAGGGACCTGAGACTGGGCATTTCCACCCAGCTCCCAGGTGGTGCTGCTCCTGCGGCTCCAGAGACCGCCCCCCGCCCCCCGGAGGGGGGGTGGGCAGCAAGGCTGGATGGATACGACTTTTAGTGTATTTTACCTTATTTCAACCTTACCTGACTATCCAGTCCAGCTTGAGACTCAGAGGAAAGGTCCATTCTGCATGTGGCTGTGTGAAAGGAAAGCTGTTCCCACTCTGCTCATGTCCAAGGGTGAGAAGGCCATGGCCTGAGGTCCATGGGCAGCCTCTTCCACCCCTGAAGGCTTTCAAATATCGTGTTTCCCCATACCCCACATGTCCTGCCGGTTATCCAGTCCCCAAGGCAAGACAGGTGCCCATAATCCTTCCACACAAGCACACAGAATCCTTCTGCTAGCCATGTGGTCTTACCAAAGGGCAGGAATACCACAGGGAGCTTCTGAGAAAGAAAGGCAGGATGTCATCTCCTGAGAAGACCACCCACATAACCTTCCTGACCTGCTGCTCTTAGAACACGGGAACCAACTGTCTAAGGACCCTTCTAGAAGCCAGTGTGGGAGAGAGTGTGTGAAACTGCCAAATGCTGTGAAAGAAAAAGGCATTCTTGTTCTTTCTAAGCCACTTATGCAGAGGGCAGTAACTCCCAGCCTTGCCCTCAGTAACTCAGGCCTAAGAAGGTCAAATCCCCTCCCGCAGTCTGAGATGCAACCACACAACAGTCAATGCTGAGAACATCATCAGCTTTTCCCTTAGTGGTGTTTCCAAGTCACTAAGCCCTGCCACGCTTGGGGTCTCCTGCATTCCTCATAGCAATCCCTCAGTTGGAAAGGGAGCCAAATTCCTCCATTTTCATGGAGGAGATTGTGTGCTGCCCCTTGGGGTCATAGGACTACCAAGAGACCAAGAAAACAAAACCTGAGACCGGCCCCCATGGGAGCCCACAGTCCCGTGAACCTTGTCATTCCCTTAGAATAAAAATATATGTGAGGGGCCTGGGTGGCTCAGTGGGTTAAGACTCTGCCTTTAGCTCAGGTCATGATCTCAAGGTCCTGGGATCGAGCGCCACATCTGGCTCTCCACTAAGTGGGGAGCCTGCTTCCTTCTCTCTCTGCCTGCCTCTGCCTACATGTGATCTCTCTCTCTGTCAAATAAATAAATAAAATCTTTATAGAATAAAAAGATATTTGTCTACATCGTGTGTAGCCTGGACTGTGTTTGCTTACATCCAGGGGGGCAGTAGCAAGCAGCGGGAGCAGGTTGTGGGGACAGACTATGCGGGTTCAAATCCTGGCTCTGCCCCACTGCTGTGCCACCTTGGACAAGTTACACAGCCTCTCTGCGCCTTGGTTTCTGCCTGAGCAAACGGAGTTATAGAAGTCCCTACTGGCTCCGCAGTGGTGGGGATTAGGTGGCTAATACAGGCTAAAGTGCCCAGCCTACTGTCCGGGAGGTACTTAGCCCTCAGGAGGTGTTAGCAAGGAGGATGGTTGATACTGTGTGCTGACACCACCAGCAAGCACCCCTGGCCTCAGGGAGTGAGCGAGCACAGGGTGTGCTACTGGAGAGGCCCGAGGCAGCAGGTCAGCACCGTCCGGCATGTACAATCCCTGCACCTTCTGCCCAGATGGGGACCCAGCGCCGAGGTTCTTGGGCTGCAGGGGCCAGTGAGGACCCCCCAGGGAGCCTGCAGCTCCGCGAGTCCCCACAGCCTCTCTCTTCACACCATCCTGCTTCACGTGCAACTACAGGCACAGGCCTCATTTCTTGTCTTCTCTGGAAGACTGGCCATGGAGCAATTTACCTCCAAACGCTCAAGACTTTTCTTCAGCTCTCCGTTAACTGTGGTCGAGGTGAAGCTATGTGCTGGCATGTGGCGTCCTTTCTTTCCTTTTTATCTTGAAATCATTTCCAGCTTACCGAAAAGTTGCAAGCATTCATATCATTTTGCCAGCTGCGGTGTCTGTTGGTCCCCGGTTTCCCTCCTCATAGGCACAGAGGGTTGTGCCTCCTCATCTGTGGGAACCTGGGCTTTCTCCAGAGTTCCAGAAAGGCTCCTGGAGTGGAGGGAGTGATCCAGTGGTCTCCAGCCTGGAGCTTTTCTATCCAGAGAAAGGAAGGTTCCTGAGGACAGGGGCTCCTCTGTTTCGCGCTCCACCCCTCCCCAAGGCCCAGACCAGGGCCTTTTCTCATGAACAGGTCCTTGGCCACATGACAGTGCAGGACAGCCTATTAAAACCAACACTGTGACAGCCATATAAACTCTCCCTTGCTCAGATCTTTCTCCCAAGCTCAACTCATATGTGAGCTGCCAGAGGCTTCCTCCTCTTGGAGGCCCTCCAGGCTTTTCAATGTGTTCACATTTGTAACACCTCCCATCTGCCCCATTCCTATTCAGTAGGAGCCTCACACACCTCCTGCACACCCAGGAGCTGAGCAGAGATGCGGGCCAGCCTCGATGCTCTGTCCCCTCTGACAACCTGTCTCCTTAAGTCCTGGACCCTCCACGCCCTCCTTTCCACCTCCTGGCTCCCCCTGAGATCGGGCCACCATCAGCTCCTTGCAGGCTTCCTCCCTCCTGCCTTGTCTTCATCTAGATCAGTGGTTTTCCGATTACACGTGGTGGTTTCCCCAGTCACTTTCGTGGGCTGCAGCTACCGCCATTGTTCCCATGGAAGGAGAATAATAGGATGGACTAGATCATAGTCCACTGTGTGTGTAAGGTTTTATAGGAGAGATAAACATGACACCAGGCGATGTAGGTACAAGGCAAGATTTATTAAAGGCACTCTCCGGCGAAGTTTCAGGGTTCAGGAGAAGGGGAGCCAGGAAAGTCACGCCGGGAGGAGGTGGGCACCCTCGGGCAAGGTTCCTCGACTCTGGAAAGCTGAATCGGGGAAGTCGCACTGGGAGGGAGTGGGCGGGGGGGGGGGGGGGTTTATCGGGCCAAGGCAGGGCATGGGCTCACATCCATATACGGTAGGGTATTTGGTGATTGGAGGGTATGGCGTGCGGGGTCCTGATACTTCTGTTTCCTGCATAGGTATCGGGTTACCTGTGGAGACCTGACCTGGGCATACATTCTTTTGGCGGGAGAGTCAAGGGTTGGGGGGGGTAGGGGGCTGGAAGATGGTGGCCCCAGCGGTCATTTCTATTGTTCCTCCTGCACTCCCGGAGCCCGCCGAACCAACAGTGTGCACTAAGGATACCGTTGTTTCACGTGACTTAGTGATACGTGTGTGTGTGTGTGTGTGTGTGTGTGTGTGTGTGTGTGTGTGTGTGTTGGGTGGCACTGTGACACATACTTCTTGCCAGACTGGCTCCTTCTGGCACTGCAGTGGGAAGGTGAGCTTGCCACTCTATCACTGCCTTGCCCAGCCTGTGCACGAGGCCCATGACAGCCCCTGGACTTCCTCTGACCTTGTGCTTACCCCTCTGGTCCAGCCGTGGCTTTGCCTCCAGCCACGTGGGGCCCCTCCTCATACTTTCTGGGAGACCTTTTTCCTACCTCTTTCCATGCAAACTCTTACCTGCCCTTCAAGACCTTTGTGAGACTCTGGCTGCCCTGATCTCCCCAAGAATGGGTCAGGTGCTTCCAAAGGAGCAGGCCGCCTGACCACCATAGCTTCTTCCTAGTCAGTGGTCTCCGTGGGTAGCTTCAGTCAGTGGCTGAAATGGCCACAGGTGAGGGTCTATCGCTGAAATAGCCCAACAGGACAAATCAGGCCCTTCCTGTCCTGCATACCACGGGCTGCCCCCGAGCTTCTTGGACTTCCAGGCCCGAAGCTGTGGGTGACCGTCTGGCCCCCTCACTCCCCAGTCACCTGGAGGGCAGGAGGTGGGCCTCATTGTGTGAGTCCTCCACCTACAGCCCAGAATTGGCCCGACTGGAAAGGCTTTGTAGTTTGGAATGCTATGAGAATGACACCTCAGAGTTGATGTCTCAGCTGCATCCAACGCTCCAGGTTAACAGACCATAAGCTTCTTGAGGCTCGCACCTCTGCCAGCTACCCTGAACCTTCTGGTTTTATGCTAAGCCCCAAGCTCTCCCTGGAGCACTTCGAACCAGGTGCCCAACCGCACTCCTCCCAGCCCCGGGTCTCCAGAGTCAGCCTCCTTGGTGTCAGCCCAAGTCTTGCCACAAAGTGAGGATGTTATAGGGAAGACCTGTGCGGTAAATGTCCAGCTGGAGCTGAGGTGGTAGTCACAGCAGGAGAGGCCAAGTTCAAGTTCAGGAATAGTCAGGCCTGCCTTCCTCCCCCACATGAGGTAGGCCTTCGTCTTATGCCCGTTTCATGGATAAGTTCTATATAACTGAGGCACTGAGTGGCTACACAGCATGCCAAGATGTGATTCAGCCCTTGCTCTGAATCACCACCCTTTTTTTGTCCTCTTTGGTTAACAGCAGGTCTGAGGCTGCAGGCTGAGGTCACAGAGGGAGAGGAAACGAAACGTGCCAGTAATCCCAGCAGCACTCGTCCCTCCACGTGGGCCCACGGTTCCAGCCTGTTCTCCCCTGACCGTGATTGAGAGCTCATGCGGTGAGGGTGGGGGCGTGGTGAGGGTTAAGCCAAAGTAGTGCCTGGTCAGGGGTCAGAGGTCCACAGTCACCGGCTGTTGTTTTCATGGTTGTATTGTTGTTCTAGGAGGAAATAGTACTGAGGAAGGAATGGTACAGTCCGTGGGAGGCAGGGGAAGCCGTGAACAAGGGCCGGGTGGGCCACGCTTTCCTGCAAATGGCTCACCCGGTCCCGGGTCTCTATGCTGTCACAAAAATGGCCACAGGCACGAAGCTGCAAAGACGAGGCCATGAGACAAGGCAAGTGTCCTTCCCAGACTGGGGGGCGGTGGTGGACTCCCCTGCAGCCCCCTGAACAGGGTGCCCGGCAGCTGGACAGCTGTGCGGTGAAGCCAGAGCCTTGTCTCACTGCCACCTGCGTGTCTCCATCACTGTGGGAGTCTACGCTCAGCTACTTCCGTTCGTACCTCTGACAGCCCGCAGGCTAAGATACTGCCCTCCTCGGGGCACTGGGAATCCCCCAAGGAAAGACAAGCAAGAGGTGAATTCTGGGAGCAGCTTGGGCCCCCCTGCTCCCAGGCCAGGCTGGCTCCGGAGGGCAGAGCTGCGTCTCCAGGGGAAGTCAGGCCTTGAAAATGAAACCCTAACCAGAGGCCTCCCCCGCTTTCCTCCCCCAGCCCAATCACCTTCTTGGAGAGGTAGACATGCCAGAAATGCACCGGACCCCACAGACTTTGTTTCCCCTTGTGTATTTTTTTTTCTTTCCTGTCTTCTTGGGTTCACCTGGAAACCTCCTTAACGAGCCTCTCAATAAATGCTCCAGGTTGACACTAAGGTGCACCCAGCCCAGCCCTTTCTCTATGTTTACAGGGAAGCCCTCCCAGACTCAGCTATAATTAGAAGTCAATTAAATTAGAAACCCTTAGTATTGTTCTTGGAAGGCCTCCAGGGCTGCAGCTCTCCTGGGGAGGGCTTCTGGCCCTGCTGCCTGCACTCCTTTCTGCTACCCCCCATTCCGAAGCAAAGGCCAGGCTGTCAGTGGGGCAGAGAGCTGGTTCTTTTGTTTGTACCGTACCCTTCCCCCTGGCAGGACTGCAGGTCAGGCCTCCCTCTGCCTCCCTCCGCCTCCCTCCCTGCCTGCCCCAGCTTGCTCCATTGCTAGAAGGAAAACACCCAGAAGTTCACCGCTGGGGTGGCTGGGTGCTTTAATCTTGCCTTAGTCCATTTAGTGTGTTTCAAACGTAAATGTGGCACTGAATTGCAAAATAGCAAGCATGCTAGCAGGCGAGAAAAAGCAGCTTTTGTATCTCTTCAAGAGTTATTGGAAACCTAACCCTTCCAAAGGCCCCCTGATGTTACTTACCGGTGAGAACATCTTCAGGTAAGCAGGGGAAAGATCCAGGCCCCCAGGGCACTGCCCATTCCCCAGTGTCTCCAATGGGTCCTCTGTCTCTGGAATCACGCTCTGGACATCTTTCTCTGCCTGTTCTCAGAGCAATCATATGCTTCCTCCCAAAGCGAAATGTCTTTACTGCCTTTTTTTCTGATCACAAAGTTCACCCATACGCTTGTACATCATTCTGAAGCTAAGAACCTTATGGAAAGGGAGACTTCCCCATAACCCTCCTCGGTCCGTAGTCACCCCAACTCTGTTTCACCCCTGCTAAAAAAAATCTTCGTTGAAAATTTAGTGGATATCACTCCAAGGGAGGAGGCCTGGATGGCTCAGTCGGGTAGGGTGTGACTCCTGGATTCAGCTCAGGTCATGGTCTTATGGCTTATGGGAAGGAGCCCTGAGTCTCCACATTCCATGGGAATCTGCTTGGATATTCTCTCCCTCTGCTCCTTCTCTCTCTATGTCTTTCATAAATTAAAACAAATAAATAAATAAAATGCTTGGGGAAAAAAAAAAGATACTGTATTGAAGAACAAAGGTCAAAGCTTTTCTCCAGAAACAAGAGTGAATTTCCCCATTCGTCAGGTCTCCTGCTTTGAGCTATCCTCCACAGTCTTTTTTGTGTGGTATTGGGAATTATGGGTTTCCATGAGCAGACACGGCTCACCCAGATAGAGGGCTTAGAGGGTAAATGTTCTTGGGGGGTCTGACTCCTGTCTGAGTCCATGGTTTATTCTGGAAGGTTCCTCACACAACCCAGACATTAGAAGAGAGCATGCTGTTTTGTCTGGAATTGTCAAAGCAAGACAGCAGTGAACCAGCAGTGGCCACTGAGGGACGTGAGCCCTCCCACGAGCCCGTCTCTTGTCTTTGTACAGGCAGGCTCCCAGGTAAGACTGCTTTTGGTTAGAAACATAGGCCTCCCATCCTCACGATGGAGAGATGACAAACAATACCTCCTCCTTCAAATCAAGCACCTGAACACCTGGGCCATAATCACCCTCTGTCCATAAGTGGCTGTGTGGCCTTGGACAGGTCACTACACCCAGTGGTCTTCCATTGTCTTGGCTATAAAATTAAGTGGTCAGACTCGTGCGCTCTTAACCACTTTGACCACAGCCTCTTCTCAACAGAGAGAGGAAGAACCTGGCAGCAGGGCTGGCAGTGGAGTGCAATGGGCTGGGCCAGACTCTGAGTCGTGGCACCGTCACCCGGAGCAGGAGGACTGGGGCCTGCTGGGACCCCCCCTTCACGCTCTGTGTAAGACCAGGCTTCTTCAGACTCTGTGCATGGGTGAACATTTGGTCACTGCCCTGTCTTCCATGATGGGCCCTCCATGCTCTCTGGTCTTTCCTCCCTGGGATAGGTGTGATCTTAGCAGGGCCACGGATGGAGTCAGCCCAAGGGGCCCGGGCCTCAGCTTAAAATCCACCTTTGCTTTTATGTTGTATTTGCTTCCTGCCCCACTTTTGGGAGACCCCTCATCCCCAGTGGGACATGGTGGAGGCCACCGGACTGAGGAAGGGGGCTAGGCTGTGGCCAGGCCATGCAGGCCCCTGGGTGCTATGAAGTGTGTCTTACAGGCAAAGCGGTGGGAGCAGATGGCCTGCGTGGGAGGCTGCAAGCGTGTGCCGTGGCTCCCCGTGCTGGTGGTAAGTGCACCCTCCCGCTGTGAGCACCCACAGCGCCCCCAGGGGCGGGGGGTTGGGGAGCTCCTCTGCCTGCCAGCCTACGGGAGGCCGGTTCCTCGGCCTCTTCCGTGTCAGTCTGTGCAGCTGTGCAGTGGGATGGAACCTGCTAGCAGCCTCTTCGCTGGGCTCTGCTGAGGGTCCAGAACACTGAGCAAGACCCCCTTCAGATTAGACTGCTTGGTGGCTCCCTTTCTAGGGTTCTGCATAGAGAAAGGTCCTTAAATGCTTCTTTGTGTTGCAATATATGCAACCCAATGCCTGTCGGTGAGCACCACGCCTGTGGCCCCACCGCCAGGAGGGACCCAGGCTTCTTGCAGAGAAGGGGCTGCATGTGACAGAAATCCACTGTTCCCAGAGGCTCTGGGAAGAGGGCCGCCTCCTCCATGACCTTGGGGAGGGTGGAAGCAAGAGTTGGTGGGTGAAAGGAGTTTGGAACAGGCCTCGAAAATGAGATGGAGTTTTGATGGAGGGGTGAGGGGGACCCGCAGTGAGGTCAGCTGGCAGGAAGCGGGTAGCCTGCCCAGTGTAGTGGCTGCAGTTAGAGGGACCCGAGCCCCAGGAGACCCCACCCAGGCTCCTTCCCCTGCAGCACCGCTCAAGGTGCTCCCCGAGGAAGCGTGCGTGTTTCCAAGGAGAAACAGAGGCCGAAAGACACCCTTTCTCGTGGCAGGTGTCACTGCTGTGCTCGGCCAAAGCAGAGTACTCCAACTGCGGCGAGAACGAGTACTACAACCAGACCACGGGGCTGTGCCACGAGTGTCCGCAGTGTGGCCCGGGGGAGGAGCCCTACCTGGTAAGTCCCCTGCCAGCCACCCTGGGGCCCGGGCAGCTGTCCTCCGTCACACGGCGGGTGTCATCGGCGCGTGTGTATGGCTCTATGTGTGGTCCCCAAGCTAAATCAGGCCGGTTGCCTATGGGCCTCAGACGCCCCGGTTAAAGGGTTTGAGCAGCAGTGAGCCCAGGAATGGCGCATCCCTGGCGACAGAGAAAGCTGGCCATTGTGACAGATTTCTCAGGAGCTGTGTCCATTTATTTTAGAGGACAATCACTTGCCTATTGTACCTGGATCAGACGGGTTTCAGGGCGTCTGAACAGGAGGCATGACTGATGTCCCGCAGTAGCGGCACACTGATCCTGAGCGCGGCGTCTCCCTCTCCTGCGGGAGAGGCTCAGCTTGGTGTTCAGTCTAGAGAAAGGCCCCCAGCATCAGCGTTCAGGGTTGTCGTAGAGAGCTGAGAATGTCAGAAGCCATGGGCTGTGTCACTGCCAGGGCAACCCCTCAGCTGGCCAAACCTATTCAGGGACCCCGGGGAGCGCAGCAACGTCTGAAGCCCAGGAGCACTGGGGAAAGGAGCTCAGAGTTGGAGCACGGGGGGCTTGCAGTTAGGACAGGTCAGGAAACCAAAGCCCAACAAGAGAAGCTTCTGGAAGCAACCAGTGTGCCCAGCATGCCTGGTGTACCAGTGCCCCCAAGGACCGTAGGTGGAGTCACGGCAGGTACGGCTGCCATACTCACCTGTATTCCTCTGTCCTGTTCCTTGGCCAGTCCTGCGGTTACGGCACCAAAGACGAGGACTATGGCTGCGTCCCCTGCCCAGCAGAGAAGTTCTCCAAAGGAGGCTACCAGATATGCAGGCGCCACAAGGACTGCGAGGGCTTCTTCCGGGCCACCGTGCTGACGCCAGGGGACATGGAGAATGATGCTGAGTGCGGGCCGTGTCTCCCTGGGTAAGCATGGCCACTGCTAGGCCTCCCCCCAGGATGCGTCCTGCAGAAAGGCCCGAATGTCCCATTGGCAAGGCCCCAGGGAACATGAGCACCTCTGACCACAGTGTAGTATCACTCCCACTGGCTCTACAGGGGGCAGGTCCGCAGGGAGGGGGCACCTCTCTGGAGTCAGGAAGCATGGGGTCTGGGATGGCCAGTCCCGCCACCTAGAGGATGGGCAGCCCATCCAGGCCCAGCTTCCATGTCTCTTAAGTGGATGTTAGTCAGAATCACGATAATATCTTCCCAACAACCCAAATCAAACAAATTTGTTAAATACCTTAAGATAACACGTGTGGAATGCTTTGAAGAAAAGAAAATTAATAAACTGTATAATACACTGTATAAATCCAGTGTTTTTTGGTATTCTGGAAAAATCTGAGGGTAAAAGCTATTAATAGGAATATGTGAATTGTTTGGTAGCTATAATTCCACCACAATTCTGTTATGTATCAAAAGTTTTCCCAAAAAAGCAAAATGAAAATGTAGCTAGCTTGAAAGAAAGATAAACTCTTCCTTCTGACAGGCAGGACACATTACCAAGTTCTGCCTGGAAGAGAGAAGCTCCGGCTTGACACCAAGGATCTACCAAGCCTCGGCTCTTGCTGCTGCCTCCCTCTAGTGGCCACACAGCACAGTGCTTGCAAGGGCTACAGATAAAAAAAACCATGGCAAAGGCTACAGTGTGGTAGTAGAGGAGGTAGATGTGGTAGAGGTGGTGGTGGTGGTATCGATGATGAAGGTGGTGATGGTGGTGATAGAGGTGATGGTGGTGCTGGAGACAATGGTGATGATGGAAGCAGTGGAGGTGTTGATGGAGGTGGTGATGGTGGTAATAGAGGTAGTGATGATGGAGGTGGTGGTGTGATGATGAAGGTGATGGTGGTGACGATGGAGGCAGTAGTGGTGATGATCGAGGTGGTGATGTGATAATAGAGGTGCTGATGATGGAGGCAGTGGTGATGATGATGGAGGTGGTGATAGTGGTGATGGGAGCAGTTGTAGTGATGATGGAGGTGGTGATTGTGGTGATGGAGGTGATGGTGGTGTTGGAGACTGGTGATGATGGAAACAGTGGAGGTGCTGATGATGAAGGTGGTGATGGTGATGATGGAGGTGGTGATGATGGAAGTGGTGATGATGGAGGTGGTGATGGTGATGCTGGAGGTGCTGATGATGGAGGCAGTGGTAGTGATGAGGGAGGAGATGGTGCTGATGATGGAGGTGGTTGTGGTGATGATGGAGGTGATGGTGGTGATGATGGAGGCAGTGGTGGTGATGATCGAGGTGGTGATGGTGATGATAGAGGTGCTGATGATGGAGGCAGTGGTGGTGATGAGGGTGGAGATGGTGCTGATGATGGAGGTGGTGGTGGTGATGATGGAAACAGTGGAGGTGCTGATGGTGAAGGTGGTGATGGTGATGATGGAGGTGGTGATGATGGCAGTGGTGATAATAGAGGTGGTGGTGGTCGTGGTAATAGTGGCATTTTGAATAGCACACTATACTTTGAAAAAAACCATTTTGTGCACCATATCTTTCTGGATCACTGTACTGAATTAAGAGAAGAAAGAATGTAAGAAGGATATATTCAAATAAGAACATGAGGCATTAGTTTGTAAGAAAAAGGAAATGCGAAGAAGGCAGAAAGACCCAGCAACCTAAGAATAGATTGAAAGTGAGTAACTCTTTAAAATGAGATCTTAAAAATCTTAGTTCCAATTTGTTACAGAGAAGCATTGATTCCCATGGCTTCTTTCTGCTGGTGACCATCGCCCACCCATACCCTCTCCAGTGTTCTATCTTCAGTTCAGAACTTCCTCCAGAGCTACAGACCTGCATTTCCAAATATCTGCTTGACAACCCCATGTCAGTGTCCCTGACACAGCCTGTGATTCAAACACATCGGTCAAATGAATAAAGAAAGCAAGGAACCTTATTGTGGAGCCTTGTTTTTCAATATGCAAAAAAAGCAGATAGTTATACCTAGGGAAGATATTAGATGGTTCTCTTAAAGAATATGATAAAAATAAAAGTTCTATAGCTGACAGTCTTTAATTTGGTTGTTGAGGTTATTGCATTAGTGCAGGCTTCACCAAAAGGAACATGTTAGAAGAAGCAGAAGCTAGGCATTCCCACCCAATGAATGGTACAAACATCCATTGAGAGACTCTGGTGCACAGGTGCTATGCTTAAAGGAGAGAAATTCAGCATGGTCTTCCCATTAAGTGGGTACTGAGAACTTGTGTGCTTCCTGGAACTTCATCATCACTAATTCTTATTGGTGCAGATGCATAATTCAGGAAAGAAAGGCAGAGTTTCATGGAGTAACTATAGGTATGCCAAAGAAAAGCACGCACACATTTGCCATGCTCACCTTGGAAAGCAAATAATCCTTTTTTCAAAATCCTCACTTATTTGAGAGCCCCTCAGTGTGAGGAGCTGACTTGACCATCACAGCCTAGCCTAACTGCTCCTGCATCTGCTTTAGTAAACCCGTGAGCTAAGAGGGTCAGCGCTTGTAAGGCCAAGCGCTGACCCGTGAGCTATCAGGTCAGCGCTTGTAAGGCCAAGAGGAAAGACATGGTTCCTCATTTCTGTGAGAGAGTGAGACAAGGAAATCAATGACCCCAACATCGTGCGGTGGATGAACATGGTGTTCTAGAAGTCCAGGAAGGACCCCTCCCTTCATGGTTAGGTAGGTGGGTCGGGAGGGTTTCTCTGAAGACTTAGGGTGATGTTGGGATGGTGGAGTTGGTCAGGCTAAGAACTAGGACAGAGCTCTCCAAGAGATTCAAGGCAAAGCTCAAAGGGGCAAGCAACCTGGTGGGATGTGAAGATGAGGGTCCCTGTGGCAACATGGAAGGTGCAGCCATGGAGGTATGGAGAAACCAGCGAGGGGAGGTGGGGGCCAGAGAGAAAATGGCTCTGGGAAATGATGTGGAAGACACTGGTCTTTAGCTTGATGCTGAAGCGGGCCACCACGCAGACTTTAAACTTGGATAGGACACGATTGGGCAGTACCTTGGAACAATCTTCTTGGCAGCAGCGAGGAAAAATGTGCTGCGTAGGGAAGACATGGAGCCCAGAGGCATTGTGAGAACTGGGGCCAGATGGGAGCCTTGGAAGTCAGAGGGAGAGGAAAAATTTGAGAGTTCACTAGAAGATAGATAGCACAGATTGGAGTTGTAGACCGAGGGCATGGGGGTTTCGGAGGAGGAGATCTTGAAGAGGAATCTCAGATGGCAGCCTTGGCCAGCTGTGAGGACATTGATGCCATTTGCTGGGAGGTGGAATACAGGAGGATTAGGATTAGCAGAGAGAAGGGGGAGGGAAGATGGAGGATGCATGTGTGCATTTGAGGTGGTTGTAGCCTCCAGACCAAGGTATCTGACACATAGATGGATAAACAGGTACAAAGCTCAGGTCAGATCTGGAAGTCATCTCTGCATTAATGGTGTAGGAGCCACTGGTCCAGACAGGTTCCTCCAGGGAGGCAGCCTCACAGAGGGGGAGCAAGGGTAGGTACTGAACAGAGGCTCGTCCTCAGCCTTGCCAGCTCTGACCCAGCCGCACAGCTGCGGCCCAGACCACGTATGCATCCCACAGTGGTCTGGGAGATACAGCCATGATACTACTCCAGGTGATCTAAAAGGGGCAGCCATTATGAACTTGGAGCAGCCTGTTTCATCCTTACCTCGATCCACAGATACTTCCTCGCCAGAAAGCACAGCCCTGGGACCAGTGCAGGTGTCAGCGCTGTCACAAGAAGGGCTGTTCTGTGGGGTGAAGACAATTTCTTTGGCCCTCATACATTTCCCAGAAAGAGGATTGCCAGTGGTTGTGCGTGCCCTGCCTCTAGAAGGCTTCAAAAGATAACTGTGTGTAGAATTAGTGGGGAGGCTGACATCTATACTCCACTCTTAAATGGGTGTTCCCAGCTCTGAAGTCTTGAGTAACTCCCTCCCTGCTCCATGAGAAAAGCGACCCGCTTCTTCCACACCTTGTCTCAGCCCCCAGCACCCTCGCAGAGTGGGTGAAGGCCACACAGAGTGGGTGAGGAAACACATCTCGACTTGCACGGCAGTGTGTCCTCACATTGCTCCACGGATGTGAAGGTGTAGCGGGTTTCCAGTTTGACCTTGTCACTCCCAGCCCCTGAGGCCACTGCCACAAAAGGGCCCTGCTGTACCTCTCGTCCCCCAGCCTCCTCCTATAGGCTCTGTGGAGCTCGGGGTGTGTCAGGGGAGGGCCGCAGGGCCTCCCACCTCCTGGTACCCGCCCTAGGTCTAGGGAACAAGTAAAGCTCTCATGCTGTGTCACAGGGGTGGAGTAAAGGAGTTTTGGTAAGCTGGTGCTGGTGGCCCGGTGAAAGGCTGTTTTCATTCCTGAGTCCTCGTGCCTGCCAGGCCGCAGCGCAGGCCTCCTCAGAGCTGCCTTCCTAACGCCACAGGTTGCCTTGGCCCTGGCCCCCTTGTGGTTTGGCAGGCATGCTCTCCCTCTCCTTTGCCCTCTGTGCTGTGCACCAGTGTGTGGCTGAGAGGCTGGCAGAACAATGAGCTTTCCTGTGGAGAAAGGCTGTGTGGGAGGACCAGGAACAAAAACAGGAGAAGAGAAAGACAGCTAAGGCTGGATTTTGTAGCCTGCCTCTGCCCCCTGCCTGGGCATCAGCTTACCCACGTCTGGCTATGGCCCATCTCACCTTCTGGCCGGCTTCCACCTCGCGTCTACTCCCTTCAGATGAGGCATTGTGGGGCAGTTGGAGGACCAAGCAAGGACACGGGTCTACATACCACATTGTGTGGGAAGACAGAGCATCCGGTGGCTCAGTGGCATCCACGACAAGCTTAGGAAAAGAAGTCTTTGAGGGAAATCTATATATCTATTGACATGGAGGAAGTCAGTCCCTTCACAGAAGATTCTAGAGGTCCCATTTATCTTTTTTTAAGATTTTATTTATTTATTTGAGAGAGAGAGAGAATGAGTAGGGCAGGGGCAGAGGGAGAAGAAGAAGCAGACTCCCCGCTGAGCAGGAAGCCCAACATGGGGCTCGAGCAAGGACCCCGGGATCATGACCTGAGCCAAAGGCAACTGCTTAACTGAGCCACCCAGGTGCCCCTAAAGGCCCCATTTAAACTGGGTTTTATCTTCGTCTACTTACCTTAATCAACCTTTGAGGAAAAAAACAAAAAAGAAAAAGAAAAGAAAAAAAAAACTAAGAAAAGTCTGAACATAGATGGAAGTATAGGCAATTAAGCCTCTACAGAAGGACGGAGGGACCCAATACTCTTTGTCAGGGCCACAGACCCTGAATGAACAGCCAGCTTCAAGCGTTTGGGAATGGGTCGGAAGGAGGCCCTCAAACAATTATTCTACGTGCCCGCGCAGCTAGGATGAGAGATTCGGGTGTAAGTCGCAGCAAGAGTTGCTGAGGCTCTTCCTAAAGAGGAAGCACTCACACTCGGGAATGTTCTGTGCAGCAGACCATGCCAGGAAGTGTGTGAGGTAGTTAACACCCCAACTTGGGCAGTGCGATCCCACAATGGCGGCCTGGAGCCAACTTACTTTTTTTTAAATGGATAGTCCCAGTATTTTGTTACTTGGCCAAGTTATTTAATACGTTACATAGCTTGGTCCAGACACACGGTCAGGACGGGAGGCCAGCTGTTAAGAGGCCCCGTGGGAGTCAGGCAGAGCCACTTGGGAGCAAGAAGGAGCCCTGTGCTGACAAGGGGCAGAAGACCAGGCCCCCCAGCAAGGGCAGACCAAGGCCTCCCTGGAGCCCAAGGGGAGCTGTCCTGAGCTGGCTGTGCCCCGCCCACTGGGGGGCTGTGGCTCTTCATCTAAGACTGAGCTCAGCCCCTGGGGCTCAGAACTCTGAGGTTCTGGTTTTTTAAACGGGAGGAAAGAGGCACAGAACTCCCTCAGCGCTCTTGTCAGTCTGTGAACTTTGAACTTCCATGGAGAAGAATTTCGTCTCATTCATTTATTTTTCCAACCGATATTGGCCTAAAACTGTCCCTCCTCAGTACCCAGCACAAGGGCCAGGAGGACAGCGATGAATGAGTCTGGCCCTGAGGGACTCCCTGGCCAGGCACAGAGACAGTCCTGACCTGGCAGCAGGCCGTGCTGGAGGTGGGGGGGATGTGGCTCAGGGTCCCCCAGTGCCAGCACTGGGTCTGGATGTCAGACATCTGGCAGCTGACCTGGAGCCTGTCACCCTTGTGAGGCCACACACAGACAGAGGCCGCCTCCTAGGAGCAGATGCGCCAAGGCCCCATGGTTGCTTCCTGCATCCCAGGCCCAGATGGCTTCTGGAGGGTGGCAGCATGTGTGTTTGAGAGAGGCTTTTTCCAGAAGGCTTAACTGGAAAACTGGCTGTTGTGGCTTCTCTGAGGGGTGTTTTGAGATTGGTTAATTAATGTTTACAAGATACACAGGGATCTGAGGATAAAAGGCCCTGAGGAAGGGCAGGCAATTATGATCATGTTATTGGTAATGGTCCAGCTTATGGCGGCTGGAGTCCAAAGACAGCCCCCCGTCCAGCACCCCTGTCATGCTGACACCTCCCCCGCCATCAGCGGGGGCCTGAGTGTGCACGGCTAGTAAAAAAGAGATTAAAAACCAACCATGGAAAAATCCAGTAGTGCAGAGGGATTTTTCATCTCTTGAATTGTAATGAGGGAAAACTTTGGCACCAGCTCATGTTACTTAATCGACCTCTCATGATGTGATAAATGGCTCCATGATAATCGCCGTATGTGTGTTTATGGAAAGCAGGCACGTGCCAAGAGAAGTGCCAAAGTCTGAGGGTGGAAAGGAGCCAGAGCTGTGAGCGCCAGAAGCGAGGATGGCTGGGTCGACAGGGTGGCAGGTCCCATAGGGAGCTCTGACCCAGGGTGGAGAGCCCGGCAGGGAGGGCATCCTGAGGGTGAGCACGGTCACTGCAGCTGCCACATTAACACTGGGAAACTCAAAAGATGTGGCATCAATGGGGGGAAAGGACTTCACCGTCTTACTGTGAATGATTTGTCCTTTTCCTTCCTTTCCTTCCTACCTTCACACCTTCCTTCCTTCCTTCACACCTCCAGCCCCCGTGTGAGCACTTGCCCTCAGGCAAAGGAATGTCAGTCATGACCTGGTTGTAAGCCAGGCCATGCCAAAAGCCTTCTGTGCTGACCTCTCTAGATGCTGCTGCTGTCCTTCTGTCCACTGCGGCCACCTCTGTCCAATCTCAGCAGGCCTGCAGGAGGTCTGGAAAGTGCCCATGTCTGAGGGGCTCAGAGATGCATTCACCAGTAATCCCACCAGGCTAGAGGCTGTGAGATGGGCACTTGCTGGCTTGGGGGTCCTCCTCCTACAGGGGGCTCTGGCTCGCTGTCTGGGACACCCAGAGAGCTAATTGGGGTCTACTGGCAGATACCCCAGTGACCAATGGTGGGGACAGGATGATCACTCACACTCTGAGCAAATCCATCAGTGAAAAGAGCCAAACAGGAGAGGAGATGGAAAGGCCCAACGTGGCCCAATATTGGAAAAAGAATGTTCCATTTCAAGTCATGCCAAAAACTCCTGAGGAAACTCAGTGGTAAAAATGGGCTGCTGGGGGCACCTGGGTGGCTCAGTGGGTTAAGCCTCTGCCTTCGGCTCAGGTCATGATCTCAGGGTTCTGGGATCAAGTCCCGCATCAGGCTCTCTGCTAGGCAGGGAGCCTGCTTCCTCCTCTCTCTCTCTCTGCCTGCCTCTCTGCCTACTTGTGATCTCTCTCTCTGTCAAATAAATAAATAAAATCTTTTTAAAAAGAAAATGGGCTGCTGGTTCTGAGGGCTCCTGATTCCCATGGTATATGTCTCCATTCCTGACTTTGGTGATGCTAGGATCATGCCTGAATCATGGGCATGCCGAGTGGTCAGTGCCTGCCTGTAGTGACACCGGGCTCAGCTGTCTGCTTTGTCTTGTCTCTCCCTTCCTGCAGCTACTACATGTTGGAAAACAGACCCAGGAACATCTATGGCATGGTCTGCTACTCCTGCCTCCTGGCACCCCCTAACACCAAGGAATGTGAGTGCTCTTATCCTTCCATCAGAACTGTACTGCTTCTACACTGTATCTCTCATTACCAGGGGAGGGAGAAGAAAACCAGTCCCAGCACCTGGACAGATGAACTACAGTGAGGGCAAAACCAGGAATGCTCCGTGGACTGATCAGCCAGGTGCAGGTCCCTGCAGGGAGGTTTGCTATAGCAAGAGACTTGGGTCAGTCAGTCACCTGCCACCTGGAATGAGTTTTCTCATCTGTGATGCGGGGACACAAAAATCTGAACTCCCCTCTCATGCAATTATTGGAAAAACCAATGAGATCACAGTTGCTGAGGTGTTTTGCCACGTCCTGCAAAGCACTAGATGATCATAAGTTCTCATACATGTATTTTCAAAGCAGGTAAGGCCAAGGGAAAGGTGAGGAGTGGTCACAGTGAATGAACCGGATTCCACGAAGCTCACGTGTGCAGTGAGGCTCACGAGTTCAGAGGCCGGCTGTGGGCTGGTGCTTTCCTGTTTTCCTTCTGGTTAGTCCTCACTGCATGTCTCTGTGAGGAAGGGAGCTCTGCTCCGGAGAATGCAGTGTGTGGCCGCTCGGAGCTGTGGTCTGGAGAGACACCATGGAGGTGGATGGGTGGACAGCCGTCCCTGGCCGCAGGAGCCCTTCTTTGCTCTCCTCCAGCCCCACCCCCACTGCCAGGGGCACACCCCCTCTTTCCTAGTTTGCTTCAGCAGATGCCCCGGCAGTCATGGATTTGTGTGTCTTTAAAGTGGAGCTTTATACCCAGCCACATGCTCATTAATTCACAAATTGGAGGAGGCCCAAGGGCTCCAGGATGCCAGCAGATCCTGTGGTGAAGTCAGCTGCCACACCACAGTCTCCTGCTAGGGAATCCCGACCGATTCAATACCAGATAGTTCTGGAATGAATGGAGCCCTCACCAAGATGTCAGGCACTGCCCACCTGTGTTGAAAAGGCCCTTGGCCTGTGGAACCTGGAACACAGCTCACACACAGAGTTTGTCCCTGTGCGAGACTTCCGTAACCACCTGGCCAGCTGGAAGGTCACCTCCCTCCTCACGCCATCTGACAGTGGGTCCATCACATGGAGAGAGAGCTAAGCCCCTGAGCCCTGGACACTTCAAGAAGGAGCGCATCCCTGCCCTAACTTCACCCTTGAATTGCTTAACTGAAAACCAACTCCCAGTAAGGCCTCACAGCAGGTTTGTAGCAATCAGTCCTGAAAGGGGCCAGCAAAACCACTGAAACCTAGAGTCAGGGTGCAACCAACCAGACCTCTGTGTGTCCGTATGGGATATGGGGAGAGGCAACGGGCTAGGTCTTGTCAGGTAACTTGGTGCACGGAGCCCCATCTGGGTCAGGGCCTCGAGTGTGGACATAAGGTTATCCTCTCCAGCTCTGGGCTCTGCACCTCCCTCTGCCCCCATCCTCAGTCCAGGGACCTTTTGACCCCAAACTCCTGCTCAGGAGCAGCAGATGGAACCAGAAAATCTGGCTGTGACTATAGGCTCCATGAAGACCCTGGGACTCAAACTCCCAGGCCTGCCCCTGACAAGGTCACCCCAGGAAAACCAGGAACTCAGGGAAACCTCATGCATCAGACCCTGATGTCGTCAGCTGGCTGCCTGAGCCCCACCAGGCACTGTCCTTCCTGAGCCTGCAGTCAGTGGCCAAGAGTGCCTTGGCCTCCAACCTGAGACACTTCCCCTGGTTTTGATGTGATGTCCCTGGGCCCTTACTGCATGAAGCTACACTGAGTCCGTGAGTACTGGACTGTGCAAACCCATGGTCAGAGAAGCTGGCACAGACCTGAGGAAAGCGTACACTGCGTGTATTACGTCTGGAGCAGCCAGGGACAAGGGGCAGCTCCCAAGAAGACACCTGTGCAGGGGGAGCCCAGGGTGCCCTGGTCGGGAGCTCCTCAACACAGAGGGCTGGCCAGGTGCTGCTTCCTGGAGGGCTGCTCCCCTCTCTCTCTGTGTGGCAAGTGCTCTCCCATCTTGGAGTAATTGCAGGTTCAGCACATGGCTCTGTAAAGTGTCGGGCCATGGGGCCATTGGTTATGAACTTTGGGCCCATGGTCATGCCTGATGGAAACAGAAGTTATTGGAAGTTGCTCCAGAGCCTGGTACTCAGGGACTCTAAAACACCTTGCAAGCCACAATCCCTCTGTGTCTGTTTCCTCTCCTGGACCATTGAGAAAATACCAATAGGGCTGACACACCCACACCCCAAATACTTGGAGTATTGACACCACAAATCATGTGTAAATGAGGACTCTTCTCTAAACCACCAGAGCCCAACAGGGAGGCCCCCAGATGCCTGGGGCACCGCCACAGTGCTGAAGAGCCTTGAGAGAAAGACTTCCCCATCTCCCTTGCTTGTGACTTGCCCATCAGAAGAGCGTAGGGCTTCCTTCCACACACCGCAGTGAACGAAGCCACTTCCAACACACCACTGTGTGTCCTGGCAAATCAGCACCAGATGGAAGAGAGAGAAGAAGCCCTTCGGTTATTTTTCAGTGAAGTCGAAGAGCAACATCCACTTGGTGAAACAGCACTGTCTGGCTTTCTTTCTTTCCTGAGAAATGAAGTCATGAGAACTCGTGCCAGAAAGCTGGCATGGAAGGGTTCCGTGTTGTAATGACACAGGCATGACCTGGGGTCATAGCAAGGAAGAGATGGTGTGCCTTCAGATTTGGATTTCGTAGCTCTTTGGAAAGTTACTTAATTTTGTGCCTCAGTTTCCCCATCCTGGGATGGCACGTCACCTGCTGCCGCAGTGCCACACATGGCACTTAGGGAACAGGGGGCAGGTCCCCAGCCCAGTGGGTGAGCATGGCTCCAACCCAGTTCTCCCAGGCCCCCTCAGGCCACACATCCTGTCCTCCGTCTGCTCTCCTGGGACCCCACTGGCAGGAGCCCTCCCTCACAGAGTGTTGGAGGGACCAGCACAGCAGCTCACTTGTCCCATCATCATCATTTTTATGAACTCCTCTTCATTTTATTTTGACACCAAGCCCTGTGCCAGGCGCAAGATGGACTCAACTTTTGGAAAAGTCTGCTCAGGAAAGCAGATGCCATCGTGCGATGCCCAACAGCAATGCCACTCAAATGTGAAACCTTCATGTCCCCAAAGACCAGCGGCCAGCTGTTTCTAACACACTGTTTCTCCAACTTGAGTGCGTACACCTGCCACCAGGATCCTGTTAAAAAAAAAAAAGATCCTGATGCAGCAGGTCTGGGGTGGATTCCCAGGCTGCATTTCCAGCAAACTCCAGAGAAATCTCGCTTGGAGCAGCCAGGTTCCAACAGCTCTGCCCATTGTTCCAGGATATGCCACTGGGGGGCGCCAGGCCGGCGCAGCAGCCGGGGCGGGGGAGCACCCTCGCCAAGGACTCTTCAGAATCAGTAAATCACTCCTGAAAATCCAGCCTGCTTGCCCCATGCAGAGAACCCCAGCGGTCTTTAAGACGCACAACATATTTATAAATTGTGTGGATTAACAAACCTCAAAGGCCCCGTAAATCCTGTCATCGCACTGAATGCAAGCATTACTGCATTAAGCCACATGCTTACAGCTCTCAAAGTCCTCTTGAGGAAGGTGGACAACACCGCCCGGGCCTTTTTTTTCCGCCCCGGCCCCCGCACCGCTTGTGCCAGGTCAGTGCTGGCCCGAGGACACCAGTGAGCAGGGCGGAGTCAGGCTCCACTGACTTTAGTTTTAAGGTAGCCTGGTGTGGAAATCCATGCCGATTTTCCAGGACCATGGTTTCCATCAACCCTCCCTTACTCCTCTCTTGCAGGATCTCCCCTCTGCTTGTTCAAAGCTAGGCTCCAGTGGGAGCATTATGCAGGGAAAGATGGATCGGGAGTGGACCACCCAGCGGAAACAACTGAAGAACACTTCCATCTAATGCTCTGTTCCAAGGAGACCGAATGAACCCAAAACACAAAGCACATATCGGAGTGCGGGGGGAGGGGAACTGCCCGGACACCAAATACTCATTAGACCAGAGCCAGGGAGCTTGCCATGCAGGGACCTGGTGGCCGTAGCATGCTGTCCTGGAGGCACCTGCCCAGAGAGATAGAACTCTGTCTTCCCGCCCATCTTCCCCCTTCCTCTGGGATGTGCTCAGAACGGAACGTTCTCCTGGTCGGCTCAGGGATCACAGAACAGCCAGGCACACCCCACCCAGCACCTGCAGCCCAGGGCTGTTCAGTTGACCCTGGCTGGAGCTCAATTAGGGGAACGTCTAGTACACCTGTGGACGTGCTGCGGCCTGTATGCGGTGTTTGCTGCCATGGGAGCAGCCCTGCCGGCCAGGCGCAAAGGCATCTCTAGAAGTCTGCGTGCAGCCCGGCTGTTCTCATTGTTCCTCCCTGGACCACAGGCCTGGGCACATGTGTGTCCCCAAGCCAGGCTCTGTCACCCAGCCTTGGCCAGCAAGCCCTGGCAGAAAGGGACAAGAAGAGACAAAGATGACAAATCCACAAACAGAGCCCACAGGTATTTTTTTTTTTCCCCCTGAGGAATAGCTTAAGCTCCCTTGAGTCCCTTACCAAACCGATAGATTAGCTTTGTTTTCAGTGTCATGTTTTCTTTTAAAAAGGAAAGCAGGTTCTGCTTGAGGCCGTGCCCCATGTCTCTTCTAGCACTTGACTGGATGCTATTAAAACCTCCTGTCCCACACTGGAGGGGAGCCTCGTGGTCTGCACTGAGAGCTGTCATGAGTTTAGGGATGGGGGGCATGAGAAAGCTTTGATCTGTCCTCCAGAAAGGCAAAGGAATATCTCTAAGCTCTGGACACTAGCAAGGCCCCTCCCAGGGAACCGCAGGCACAGGAAGGCCCAGTGGAGGAAGCAGAATAGCCCCTTCCAACTGTCATCAATAGCGTTCCTGCTTCAGACACCCTCCCACTCCCATGTCCCATAGTCCTGCTTCCCATCACCTCAGAGGGCAGCCACTAAAGGAAGAAGGGTGTGGCCATGGGCCTGAGAGCTGGTGGGGGGCCTGGGCTAGGATGGGCAGCCTCTGTTCTGAGCAGGTCAGCTCTGCAGTCTGCATTCATTCAAGGGCAGCCCGTGCCGGTGAGCACTCGGGTCCCGCGGGCAGGCCTGCTGCTTCCAAACCTCTTGCACCCCTCAGCATGCCTCTCTTATGGTGGGAGGGCTAAGAAGTGAGCCCAGGGACCAGTATTTGAGAAAGAAGGAAAGAAGCAGGAGCCACAGAACTCGTGGTGCCCTGCAGGAGGCAGAGACCACCCCATTCACTGTGCAGTGGTCTGTGCCCACCAGCATCTACACCTGAGGCAGCCCCGCAGGGAGAGAGACCAGGTGAAAGACCCAAGACCAGGACCTCCAGATAAGCTGGGTCCCTGGGCTCTGGAAGCGGCAAATCCCCAGGGAGGAGACGCCTCTGGTGCCGAGAGCTCTGACTTCGCAAGACGGCTCCAAGCATGGGTTGGAAGGGGTACAGGACGGCACCAGCAGCTCCCTTGCTGGCTTGGCCACCAAGCCTTCCCGGGCTTCCTAGGCCAGCCTCAGTCCCGAAGTGGTTGGGGAGGGTGTGTTCCTCACACCCCTCAGTGCTTCCCTGCAGTAGGCATGCTGTTGAAAGAGCCTGCAGACGACATTTCTCATCCAGTGGGCAACAGTTACATTCCTGGCCAACCCAAGGGATGGACCGGCCAGCTCTGAGACCTGCGGTACGAAGCGCAGTTATCCAGGAGCCAGTCCTCAGCCTGGCCCCATGCCCTCCCAAGCCTCCCTCTATTTTATTTGCAGAGATTTCTTCTTTTTTTTCTTTAATGGTTTATTTATTTGACAGAGAAAGACACAGCAAGAGAGGAAACACAAGCAGAGGAAGTGGGAGAGGGAGAAGCTGGCTCCCCCTGAGCAGGGAACCTGATGTGGGACTCGAGCCCAGGACCCTGGGAACATGACCTGAGCCGAAGGCAGACACTTAATGACTGAGCCACCCAGGGGCCCCTATTTGCAGAGATTTCTCTTTGTGAAAGGGTATAAGGACAGATGTTTCTGGCCCTGCTCTCCGGTGACACGCATGTGCAGCTAATTCAGCAGGACTCACCAGTTGGCTGTGGTCCCCATCTCCTGAGTTGCCGCATGCTGTGTGCACAGGTGGCTTTAGAGACACCAGTCACAGAGTGTGGTTTCTTCTGAGAAGCTTCTCTTAAAGAAAACATCCTACAGTCTGGAGGCCAGCGGACCAAAACCCCCGAGTCAGCGCCAGTCCTCCTTGCTGGGCTGGCTCCGGGGACCACGTGTGTGACTTTGGGGGAGGTCAGCTCATCTGCCCTTATTTGGCAGTGTGCAAGGACCCTCCATGAATTCTGCCAGCATGGGTACAGACAAAAGCCAGACAGAAGGAAACGTATTTGAAATAGGATCATTTTTATCACTGGCAAAACTCAAGTCCCGCCAAAAGGAAGGCTGACCATCAGCAAGCTGTGTTTTCTGCAGCACAATGTTTTTACTTTGTTTTAACCACACAATTCCTTAGTGACTCGATTGATCACAAAACCAGCTTCTGTTTCCCCCCTGCTGAAGTGATACTTTTTAAATAGAGAAGGGAAGATTTATGAGTCTCAGTTTTGAGGGAAGGTACAGTTCATCTCTGCTCTTAAACTGTTTGGTCACAAGTCTTTAAAAAAATGAATCACAGGAAAATCCTAAAGGAAAACATACCAAATTGTAACCTCAGGTAGTAACGCTGTCAGTGATCCCCATTTTCTCCTGAGTTTTAATGATGACACATATTACTTTTATAACTAGAAAGGGGATTAAAAATACACTCCTGTTTTACATAACTGAAGAAATTTCTCAAGTATTATTTTCCTCCTACCCTTTTGTATATATATGGACTTTTCTCATCTCTGTAGATGGCATATATTTTACTTTCATTCATAGAAAAGTGAAGTTGGTGAGACACCACTGTTAAGTCTTAGCAGATTTACTTATGTGCCTTCTTCCTGAAGAATAAGAATAACCCTTGGGAGGTCAAAGTGCTCGTTAAGGATTATGAAACACACTAAGAAATGAAAATGTTCCCCTGTCCACCGACCCCGATGCAACACCCATGTAATCGAGAATTCTAGATCTCCCAGATCTGCGGCCACACCTTGCTTTCCATCCTCAAAAGTGGGGTCTGTCCAGGTCATCCCGGGGAACACGCAGTGACTGGGTTCCCCTTGCAGGTGCAGGCACCAGCCCCGGAGTCTCGGCCAACTTCCCCAGCACCTCCGGCAGCAGCACCCTGTCTCCTTTCCAGCATGCCCACAAAGGTACGGATAGTGCTTCTGCAGGTAGCCAGCTGAAAATAAGGGGCTAGGATGAACGCATAGTGGGAGCCTGTACCGGCAGTGGGGCTCCTCGGTCCCCCCAGGAGTGGGAAGTCGGTCAAGATCTCTGCAAGGACGGGAATCCATCTCTCCGTGGGCGCCCTGGGCCCCTTAGAACACACTGGCAAGGAAGGCACACCTGGAGGGGCGGGGTGGCGCTCCGGGGACAGGCACTGGGCGGCACAGAACGAGCTTCCTGGCCATGGCGGGGCCTGATGGCAGCAGCCATTCTGTTGCTGGCTTTCAGATCAACCTGCAGAGCCCAGCACTTGCATATGCGTTTCCAAGAACTACATTTTGCTCCCCAATCCCTTAGGGATGGAAAGGCTTTGAGGAGGGAGGAGGCCCCTGAGGCTGGTCCCTCCCGCTGTCTCACGCTGCTCCTTCCTACCATCTGGCAGTTTCAGTGCCGTCCATTATTTAAGCCTATTTAAGGCCCAGGTCTCCGTGAGGTTCGGGGGCCTTCAGAGTCCCACAGCACACTCTCACACTCGCCTCAGCGTCGCCCTCCCGAACCTGGCCCTCCTGCACATTCGCAGAGCATCAAAGCAAGAAGACTTGGCCAGGATATAGGAGTCTTATTTCCGCCAGGCCCCGGGTTGGGGACAGGGAACAGCACACAACACAGCAAATATTAAATCATTTATAGCACCCATTCCTGGGGTCCAAACAGTGAATTCTTGCAGACACACCCCGCCCGGGAGGACTGGCACGGAAACCAGCAGCGCCAGGCCTACAAGCCCTGGCATCTCTTTCCAAAACAGCCTCTGCCTCCTTCAGGGGGTCCCTGGTGCTTTAGATCTTGTCCCTTCCCTGTGGAAATGGTGGGTCGCCTGGATCCTGCCTCATGAGGACCAGAATCCTGTTTATTTCAGAGAACGAGTATCAGGGCATTGCACGTGTTGACAGCAGGGATTATGGGGGAAACCAATGAGAGCCCCCTGGGGAAGGGCACCCAGTGGTGGGGGTGACAGAACAGAGGAAGAGCTGCGGCAGCGCCTGCCCTACCTTTGCCCTGGGAGGCTGATTATTGATGCTTAGGCTGAAATTGCATGAGACACAGGATAGCGTCACACCGAGGATCGAATCTCTGGCCCTCGGAGGCGACTTCTGCTTGGATGGGACTAACTGTCTTCAGGACACGTGCTCGTGGGCTTCTTCCTCTCTGCATCCCAACCCACCCCGGGCTCTCAAAGTAGTAGCACCAAGAGTTAGCACCTCAGGAACAACCGAGCAAACCCAAAGCCTGGCGTTCCTGATGCATCGTCATCAGCCTCAGTTAAGACCAGCCAGGGTTCCGGAAACGGCGGCCAAGGCAAACCTGAGGCTAAGCAAGCATTTGGGATTCTGAGGGTCCCCCAGACGCGTCCCCAGCCTTAGGCACTGCGGTCTTCTTAGAGGGCAGACTCTGCGGGCCTCAGGGTCGCCTGTAGGGAGTCCTGAGCTCTGTGTTGCCCTCTCTCCCTGCCTCCAGCAGAGCTCTCAGGCCAAGGGCATCTGGCCACCGCCCTGATCATTGCCATGTCCACCATCTTCATCATGGCCATAGCCATTGTGCTCATCATCATGTTCTACATCATGAAGACGAAGCCTTCTGCTCCAGGTGACTGGCCCCCAATGCCCCCACTCCCTCCCCGCACACCCTTGCTCTCTGACGGTTCTGCCGGCTTACCCAGTCCATGAGCCAGACTCCTCACACCTTCCCTTTCTCCAACCAGCCTGCTGCACCAGCCACCCAGTGAAGAGTGTGGAAGCCCAAGTGAGCAAGGAAGAGGAGAAGAAAGAGGCCCAAGGTCTGCAAACCGAACCTCCAAAGCACGGGTGTCCATCTAGGGTGGAGGTTGTGTGCCCCCCTTGCCCTCCCAAGAGAAGCCTGGCCTCCCAGCTGCTGGCACTCTCATGCCACCTAGAACACGGCTGCAGGGAGAGGCATCGGGGCCCCCACATCACGCTTGGCCCTGGGGGTGATGTGGCTTAGTCACTGGGAAGGCCTGCTAAAGAGGAAGTGAAGGGGAGCGGGGACGGATGAGCTCAGAGCCAGGGGCTGACTCCAGTTCCCACCCCCACCCCCCAATCTTCTCATTTGCCTGCAGACAGTGTGGTGATTTTCTCTGAGAAGGACGAATTTGAGAAGCTGACCACAGCTCCAGTAAAGACTGCCAAGAGGTAAGTCAAGCCAAAGCAGCTCCTCATCATGGGGTGGGGCACCCTCCACCCCCAGGTCAGGTCAGGGATCCTCCTGGGGTCCTGAGCAGAAAGGGGAGTAGGCATGCCAGATGGGGAGCATCCCGAGAAGCCTGGCCACTGGCCTGGAGGCTCCAAAGGGAACAGGGCCCCGGGACCAGCAAGGCAGGAGAGTACCAGGCCTCAGGGCCGCCTCTGACCTGCAGCAGGGGCCAGGCCGTGTGAGGGGCAGTTGGTCAACACCTTTCTTCAGGGCCAGCTGTCTGCCACCCCCCGCCTCGGCCTTCCTCTTCAACACTTTCTGTGTGCTGACCCGAAGCTAGAGAGTGCCCCCTTCTTCTCCAGCAGCCCACCATGGCCAACAGCAACACTGGTATCACTAGTGCTAAAGCCAGAACTGGTGTCCCTAAACCCCGAACAGCGCTGGTGATGATGATGGCTAATGGACATCTGGGACTGATTGCCCACTGGGCGCCATGCTAAGTCTGGGAGTGCCCCACGTGCAAGGTCTTCATATTACCCTGATCTGTGGGAAGCTGAAGTTTGGAAGCTGTCACGTTTCTGAGGTCGCACATCCAGGAGCAGCAGGGCCGGGGGACCAGTCCAGGCCGTCTGGCCCCACAGCCCATATTGTGCACACTCCAGACCAACCACTAACACTTGTGAAGTAAGGCCTCTTAAGGAAGAACTGGGACATGTGAGATTTTTTCCATACTTACCACACATTAGAATGTAGAATCAGCGCTGGCTTTAATATCCAGGGCAGAGGAAAGTCAACTTTTCCTTTGCCCCCTTAGATGGTCATTTGGACTCGGTCCTGTTTAGGTTCCACAAATCCACCCCATGGTGTCGGTCCCCTGTCTAGCCTCTCGCACTGAGGCCATGCGAGGCCCCAAACTAATTACAGAAAGAGCAGAGGAGCATTGTCTCCTGGCCTGGCCTCTGGCCTGCGACCTTCCCCAGGTGGGTGGACTCCTGCAAAGCCTTTCGTTTGTAGGAGGGGTCCTGAATCCAGGGTTCGTGGAGAGCTTTGGCTTTCACTGAGCACTTCCAAAGTTGTTACCTCATTTAGAAAACTCCAGCATCTCTCAAGACCCCTGATGCAAGGGTAGGAAGCAGACTTAAATCACGAAATCTGGGCATGCTGGGAAAGAAAAGAAAGTGTGGATCCTCCTGGGCAATCCCTTAGGTGGGGTCACTTCCTGTGAGTGTTTCTGTTCCCACGACTCCTTTTCTGAGCCCCAGGCTGGGCCAGGCTGGGCCAGGCTGGGCAGGACTGCAGGGGCTGGCTCGGCAGTGTGCCTCCCCGGGACGAGGCTCTCCTCCACCCTCCCGTCTGTCCAGCCTCATGTTGTGGCAGCCTCTCCCCTTCTGGGTTCCAGCCTTTGCTCATTCTCAAAAGTAGGAGAGAAGAGTACCCAAAGGGCAGGGATGTATCTCTAGGACTTAAGTTTCGTCTAAGGACTGGGGAAAAGGGGGACTTGGAAGAACATTTGGAAAAATAATACTTGTTTCATATGTAAATATCAAATAAAAATGAAAACAGGACAGTCGTGCTGTAAAAGACAAGGCACAGAGATCCTGTCCTCTCTGTCTGCTCTCGGGCCTTAGCGGAAGGACCTGGAGCTGTCAGTAATCTCTGGGGACAACTGTGCTTTTGTTCCTAGCCTGCTGTCGGGTGGGGACCGCGGCAGGCCAGCCAACTCCGAGAGAGGCCCTGAACTTACTGAGCCTCACCTGCATCCCCCCTCTAGGGTTGCATTGACTGCGGGCTTCATTACCGTAACCCAGTGGCTAGAAAAGAATTCTTTGTAATTTGTCAGCCAGACCACAGGAAGCGAACAGGATGCCTTAAAAAAAGAATGTTGTTTTTCAGATATTTGGAATGATTTTGAGAGTTTCAGCTCCAACCCACATGTGCCTAGGGCAGTGGACGGTGGGCCGTGGTGGAACGTGGGCCCACCTGGCTTCCTGGGGGAGCTCCTGAGGCCCCGTCGCAGCTTGCTGTGACCCTGCCCACAGCGCACATGTTTCAGCAGGTCACCCCCTGGTAACAGGGGGGGTCCCCAGGAAGGCTCATTCAGCTTTGTTTTGGATTGTTCTGGAGAACTTGCCCAGATTCTGCGCCGGCCACAAAACCTGTTTGCCTTTAGACCCACGGCTGAACTTGGAGCAGGCCTGCATTGAAACAGGAAGCTGGGACCTATTCGGGAAGGCTTAGCTGAGCCAGGTCAGGGGGACAGATGAGCAGATGCTGTCCCCCTCCCTGATAAACCCCAGCCCTGTGGGGGACCCCGCAGCCACCCTGCAGCCAGGTCACCAGTTGGGAGGAGAGCAGAGGACGAGGAGTAGCAGGTGTGGTGTGTCTCTCTCACCTAGTGCCCAGGAGCTGCTGGTCCCCACACCCCAATCGATCATCTTCCCACTGGGAGAACGTGTCAGGGACACTGCTAACAAGCACCCTCCTGTTCCCACAGCGAGAACGACGCGTCATCGGAGAATGAGCAGCTGCTGAGCCGGAGCCTAGACAGTGACGAGGAGCCAGCCTCTGACAAGCAGGGCTCCCCAGAGTTGTGCCTCTTGTCGCTGGTCCACCTGGCCCGGGAGAAGTCGGCGGCCACCAAGTCAGCCGGGGTGAGGCCCCAGTGCTGCTCCTTGCACACTCATTGTCGCCCAGGGAGACAGAGGCATGAGGCAGGCAGGCCAGAGGAACCTAGATAGGGTGGTGGGCTGAAAGCAAAAAAATGGGAAACTTGTCTTTGTATCACCTAGCTTTATAGAAGAAAATGGAAGCTAGTAAGCAAAGAGAGAAATGTTAAAATTGCTTGGAATACCGTAGGACAAAAAAAACTTTTGTAAGTGTATGGGCATGTGTCTAAGCAGACCAAAAAACCCCCACAAAACACACACACACACTCTCACATATATACATACACCCAGTGTGCACACTCACACATACATATACACCCCCAGAGTGTACACACATTCACCCCCAGAGTGTACACACATTCACACCCAGAGTATTCACACACACACACACACACACACCCAGAGTGTATACACTCACACTTATACACACCAGCATACATACTCACATGCACACACACCCAGTGTATACACACACACACCCAGTGTATACACTCACACATACACACACACTGCTGAGTGTACACACTCATGCATACATAATATGCATTTTGCATGTAAAATGGTCCAAAGAGCTTGTCGCCCAAAGCAGGCCACCCAGAAGGAGCCGTGGCAGGGTGCACGGGCAGAGGGGCACAGCGCTGCCCAGGCTGCCTGAGCATGCAGCACGTGGTTCACTGGCAGCCTGATCCAAGCGTAGGTCAGTGTGCGGCTAGGTAATGTTGTTAATGGTGAACATGTCCCCGCCTGGGAAGCTGGTCCGGACAGGGATGCCACACTCTGCGCTGCCCTCAGTCCGGGGACATCTGTCATGGCACCCATCACTTGCAGGGACCCTGGAGGTCTATGGAGTTGTTCTGAGAGGTACCAGCTCCTGTGGGGCATGGAAACTTTCAGCCAGGACCCTTCCTGTGCCGATCCAGCATGGCCTCATGTCCTTACCCGGAGCGGTGGGCTCTGGGAGAAGAGTCTGTGGATGGCTGCAGACACAGCCATGGCATCTCAGGCCCCCACTGGCCAGCTGGGGTCCCCACCACTCACCCTCCCACACAGACTGATGCCAGGTGTCTTGTGAGCCTGAACGTCCAAGGGACCCTAAAGAGCAGCTCCACCTCTGAACACGGAAGGTACACGAATTTCCTGATGAGACGGTCATGTGAGGGCGCCAGTCAGCATTTCTGACTCTCAGTTGGGAGAGCAGCTGCCAGCACTGGGCTGGAGAACGGGCATTTTTGTGGGCTTCCACTTTCTCTTATTCCGAAAATTAACATACCCTTAACTTTTCCCATAGATTCAAAGTCGAAGGAAAAAGATATTGGACGTGTACGCCAATGTGTGTGGAGTCGTTGAAGGTAGGCATGGACATGCTCTTTGGGGATCTGTACCCCAGATCTCCCCAAGGATCTTGCCCCAACCATCAGCTTGGAGGAGGTGGCTCTGGCAGGAGTCCCAAGGTCCCACGGGGACCAGAAAGGCCACCACCACCCCCAGCTTGTCACGTTCCTCATCCCAGTGGCTGGCGAACCCACATCATGTGTGAAGGGGCGTGGAATTTGGCATCAAACTATTTAAGGCCTTTTCTCTGGCAATCCCCAAGCCCCTTTCCCTCTCAGGACCAGGAGATGACACCCAGCCAGCCCTGGGACAGAGCCTCCCTGGGGGACCATGGAGTCAGGAGAGAACAGTAGTGGAAGGAGCCGGCGTCCTCCAGTGTCCGTCAGACGCTGCCCTGCTCTGGTGTTTTCAGTCACTTACCCAGTCATTAGCAGGCCCTTTCCTTGCCCTTTCCTTGGGTACCTGCTCCCCTCCTCAAAGATGCTTCCCGAGCCAGCAGAGTCAGGCTGTTTCACAACAACTACACGTTGTGTCTGGGCAGCAGGACTAGAAATATAAGCATTTCAACCTAAAACCAGAATCCACAGTTCCCATTTCTTCCAAATCTAGGCTCTAAATTACCTTTGTCTTCACCCAGGGGACAAAACCCCTCATCGCTGAGGTTAGGAAATGCTCCCCAGCTTCACCAGGCCACTTGATCCTGGTCTCACGGGCATCCCTCCTTGGACTTCTGGGTCTGGCCCAGGCAGGAGGAGTGGAGCCAGGGGGCCTCTCATTTCTCCGCAGAAGTGGAGCTCAGCACACCAAGCCCGGGGAAGCCTTGCTGGCTGAGTGCTCCTTTAGCCAGAGGTAACTTCCAGGGGCCAAGACCTCAACTTGCCTGCCTGTTGAAACACAGCATCTCTCCAAATGAACAATGCCCCATGTCTGATAAGCCTGGCATGGCCGCCCTATGATGGATGGTCTGCGGTTTGCATTCCATTACCCTGGAAAGTTCTTCTCTGTTCCAAAAGATGTCTTGGCTTTTAGCACCCATCCCTGGTACAATGGTTTTCAGATTAATTTCGGGAACCCCACAGAAAAGAGGAGACTTTCCAGTGAGACTGGGAGGATGAAGTGTGTGAGCCCCATGTGCCTGACCACCCTCTCTCAGCCTGGGGTGTGTAGTGTGCTTATCAACCCTTAGGGACCCTCACATCACCAAGGCAGAGAACCTTAGACCAGTGCCCAGTCCTGGGGGAATAGTATATTCACCCAGACACTCACCCAGAGTTTTCCACTATTTGCCCTCTGCCCAGCCCAGCCCCCAAATGCCCCCAAGATCCTGATGTAATTTGGCTGGGGTGAGTCTCCGACATCCATTTCTTTTGTTTGTTTTTAATTAAACTTGTAATTCTGAGATCACAGCAGATTCACATGTGGTGGTAGGACACTATACAGAGAGTTCCCGTGGACCCTTTCCTCAGTGTTCCTCGAGACCATCCCTCTGAACCATCTCTGAAAGTCACAATCAGAACATTGACATTGATACCCAAAGGCAGAGCCCATTTCTCTCACCACAAGGATCCCTCTGGATACCCTTTTTAGCCTCACTCTCTCCCCCACTTCCCGACCTCTCCTTAGCCACAGGCAACCGCTAATCTGTTCATTTCTACAGTTTTGTCATTTTGTGAACATTAAGTGGACTCAGGCACTGTGTAGACTCTTGCCAAAGGCCCTTTTCCTCCACCTAATTCCCAGGAGACTCATGCAGATTGTTGTGTGTTGTAGATTTTTCCTCATACCCCTAGTACCTGCCCACATCATGAACGAATCACAACTCATCGAAGCATTCATCCATTTAAGAACATCTTGGTTGTTGCTGGTTTGGGGCTATTATGAATAAAGCCACTATAAAGAGCCATGAATAGATTTTTATGTGAACATAAGTCATCATTTCACTGGATAAATGCCCAGGAGTACAGTTGTTGGGTTGTATGATAGTTGTATGTTTTGTGTTTTTAAAAACTGCTGGGGCGCCTGAGTGGCCCGGTCGGTTGAGCGTCCGACTCTTGGTTTTGACTCAGGTCGTGATCTCAGGGTCGTGGGGTCGAGCCCAGCCTTGGGTTCCAAGCTTGGCACAGCACAGAGTCTGCCTGTGATTCTCTCTCTCTCTCTCTGCCCCTCCCACTCATGCTGTCTCTGTCTCTGTCTCTCTTTCTCTCTCAAGTAAATAAATAAATCTTTAAAAAAAAAAAAAACTCCAAACGGTTTTCCAAAATGCCTGTACCGTGTCCATCCCCACCAGCAATGTGTGAGTCATCCTGTTCCTTTACTTTCTTGCCAGCATTTGGTAGTAGTGCTGTTTTTTATTTTAGTCACTCAGATAGTTATGTTTTCTTATCTCATGGTGGTCTGAATTTACATTTCCCTAATGTAGCATCTTTTCATGAGGTCATTGCCATCTGTATGTCCTCTTCAGTAAAATGTTTCACTCTGTCTTTTGCCCATTTTCCAAATGGATTGTGGAGGGTTTTGCTGTAACCTTTGTTGGATATGTGATTTGCAGTTATTTTCTCCACTCTGTAGGTTGTCTTTCCATTCTCTTAATAGGGTCTTTCACAGAAAGGTGAAATTTTGGTAAGATTGTGTTTTTTATAGATTGTGTTTTTTTGTATCCAGGCTAAGATCTCTTTGCCTAGTCCTAGATCACAAAGATATTTTCTTGTGATTGTTTTCTAAAAAGTTTTATCATTTTGTTTTGCCTTTGAGTCCATGATCAGTTGGAGTTAATTTTTATAAAAGATGTGAGACTTAGACTGAGGTGAGTTTTTGTTTTATTTTGTTTTGCTGTTTGTTCATTTGTTGTTTTTGCCTTTAGATGTCCAGTAGCTCTAGCACCATTTTTTGGGAAAAACTATATTTTGTCTGTTCAATTGCTTTTGCGCCTTTGTCAAAAATCAGCTTGGGCATATTTGTGTGGGTCTAGTTTATCATTTAAGATTGCTACTTTATTTTTTGTTTACTCTTTTTTGTTTCTGTTTTTCATTTTCTCTATTTTCTTTTTCCTGCTTTCCTTTGGGTCACTTGAACATATTTTAGAAATCCATTTTGGTGTTGTTTTGAGTGAGGCACTTTATAAGTTCTGAGTACATAGCCTTTTCCATAGCTATTTTAGGATGATTGGGGTCATCCCTTTACTAGTTTGAATGAAATATAAAAAACTTCCCTTTATGTCCTTTCCTGTTTAAAGTTGTCTTAAATATTTCCTCTACATATATTCAGAACCACATCGGTTGTTTCAACTAGCAAACATAATTCAGAAAACCTAAAAGGAAAAGGAAAGCTATTGTGTTTACCAATATTTTTGCTTACCATGCTCTTTTCTGATATTCCAAGGTTCCTTCTTTCATGCTTTCCTTTCTGTTGAGAAACTTCTTTTAGTCATTCTTTTAAGGTAGTTCTGTTGGTGACAAATTCTTGGTTTTCCCTTCATCCTGAGGTTGCCTTGATTTCCCCTTCATTCTTGGAGGCTATTTTCACTGGGTATGGGACACTATGTTGACAGTTCTTTCCTTTCTGTAGTTGAAAATACTGTGCCATGTTCCTCTGGTCTCCAGGTTTCTGATGAGAAATCCACTGACCTTCTAATTCTTTTCCACTGTAGGTAAGGTGTTGATTTTTTTTTTTTCTGCCTTCAAGACTTCTTTGTCTTTAGCTTTCAAGAGTTTATGATGTGTCTTGATGTGAATTTCTTTGGGTGTATCCTGTTTGGAGTTTTTTCAGCTTCTTGAATCTGTAGGCTTATGTCACTTTCCAAGTTTGGGAAGTTTTCAGCCATTATTTCCTTTTTCATCCATACCCTCTCTCTCCTCTTCTAGGCCTCCATGGCACAAATGTGAGATCTTTTGTTTCAGCCCCACAGGTCCTTGGGACTCTGTTTTTTAGTTTATTTTATATCTGTTGTTCAGATAAATAATTTCAATTCTATTATCCAGTTAACTAATTCTTTCCTCTGTCTATATTCTGCCATTGAGCTTATCTACTCAGCTTTTGATCTCATTTATTGTCTTTTTGTGGTTCTAACATTGCCACTTAGTTCTTCTTTATATTTTCTATCTTTTGTGAGGCTTTCATTTTTTCATTTGTTTCAAGCATGCATGTAATTATTTGTTGAAGCATTTTTATCATGACTTCTTTAAAATATGTATCAGATAATTCTAATATTTCTGTTATCTCTGGTTTTGTCTTTTTTCATTCATTTGAGATCTTCCTAGCCATCAACAACAATAGAGGATTTGGCTGACTTGCCTCACATTCTTTTTGGAAATATTTTCAAAAATAAAATTAAGAACATTTGAGATCTGCCTAGTTCTTGATGTGATGAGTGGGTTTCTACTGAAACTAGAAGATTTATGTCACGTTCTGAGACTCTGAATTTTATTTAAGCTTTCTGATGTAGCTTGTTTCTTCTGATATCTCTGTGGTGGTAGATGTCTAGGTTCCCATTCACTCTTCATTGACACCCAAGTAGGGGCTTCTTTTTGTTCCTGGCAGGGGGGTGGGGTGGGAATCTGTTTCTCTGTGTGGTCTCCACTAAGACACTGGAGTGGGCAGGCTCTCAACTTGGCCTTCCTTAATAACTGGTGCAGTCTTAGAGCCTTCTGAAGGTGGACCTCCAGACTCTTACAGCCTTTGCTGGCCTTAGTGGGGACTGGGCCACAGTTTTCTCTGTGGTGTTCAGCTGTAACAAGTGGGTATTGTCTATAAATGTTTTCTTCTTGATGAGCTTCTCTTTTCCTAATGCTTTGGCTGAGAAAGCAGGCCTCTGTTGGGGTTATTTTTGTTTGTTATTGGTATTTCTGGGTTGCTGGACTCTTCATCTCTATGTCTGTGATAATGAGGCAAAAGGAAACCAAGGAACTCAGCACTATGTCACGCATCATTGCTCTACTCCCAAGACCCCCACCAGTCTGTCTTTTTTCTCCATAGAGTCTCTTTATGTTTGCTTTGTACATACCATTCAGGGTTTTTAGCTGTACTTACCAGGTGGAAAAGGGAAAAACATATTTACTCCATCATCCAAAAGTGAAAATACATCATCCCCCCCCACCCCAATATCCCAGGTAAGTCTAATGTGCAGGGAAGGCTGAGAACCATCAGATGGTGGTGACTTGGCTCAGGTAGCACCAACTTCAGGCTATCTTTGAAAGTACCTTCATAAAGGTGATTGCTATCCCCATAAAGGGATGTGATACTGTTCCTTTGACTCCCTCCTCAGCGTAGCTCCAGGGGAAACAAGGTCACCCAACTAAAGGTAGCCCATGCTCAGGACTTTGGTGACTGCTAACAGTGGTATTGAGGGGATTACTCTAACATTGCGGCGGCTATTTTCCTAGGAGGAGAGGGGGCTATTACTGAGATTAGGATACTTGGGCTTCTCTTGGGGCTGGCAAAGTCCTGGGTGTAGTTAACCTCAAGCTATGCATTTATTTTGTGTGGTTCTCTGCATCTGTGTTTTATTTTAAAAAATTTTTTTAAAGTTTTAAAAATAATTTTTAATTGTGTTGTGCTTCTGTTAATTGCCATTCACAATGTCTGATGGTGGCCCTTTGTCTCTGCAGGTCTCAGCCCCACAGAGCTGCCATTTGACTGCCTTGAAAAGACAAGCCGAATGCTCAGCTCCACGTACAACTCCGAGAAGGCTGTTGTGAAAACATGGCGCCACCTGGCCGAGAGCTTTGGACTGAAGAGGGATGAGATTGGGGGCATGACAGATGGCATGCAGCTCTTTGACCGCATCAGCACAGCAGGCTACAGCATCCCAGAGCTGCTAACAAAACTGGTGCAGATCGAGCGGCTAGATGCTGTGGAGTCCTTATGTGCGGACATACTCGAGTGGGCCGGGCTTGTGCCCCCAGCCTCCCAACCACCCACGACATCCTGAGGAGCCGGCCTGTGGGCTGTCCTCCCTGGGAGGCACCAAGGATCCAACAAGGGCTCTGGAGCTGTGAGTGCTGCCAACAGACTGATAAGAATTGAGGCTTTTTCTGCTGTCACCAGGCTTTGCCCTAAGCTGTTCCCAGGAACAAGAGGAAATGAGGCCCATCTTCTAATCTAACCAAAGATAAAATATTAAAGCTGGGATGTTCCCAGCTCCCCACCTGTACCTCACCGGGCAGGATGAATATTTATTCATGAACTCATTCAAGGGACATTGCTGGGTGCTCAGATGAACCAAACAATGTGGGGATGACAGAGGTGAAGAATCTGTTCCTGTCTTTAAGGAGTTTACAACCTAGGGAGAGATAGAAGACGTGTTTACAAACCACCTTGCTAGAAGACATCAAAGAGTCTGGGTGAGGGGATGCTAAGAAAATGTGAGAGAAGTTCTGAGGGAGGAGATGGCTCCCCAAGCATGATGAAGGAGGGAAGCCTCATGAGGAAAGCAGCTTGAAAGCCTGGTGACATGTCTACAAAAGGCAGACACCCCACTCCATGTATTGTGTCAGGTTTGATAGTTGTCTGTGGCTTCTTTGGGATAACTTTGCCTGTTCTTTACGCCATCTGTATTCCTACAGCCCTTCCAGGCACTGATGGAAGAGTTCACTCTGTGGTCTGCCTTCTGTCACTGATATACAAGGTGTGTGTTTGTTCAGTCAGGTAGACCTGTGTCCAATCTGTGGCCAGTTTCTACTGCATGAGTCCCGGGCCTGGGACCCGGTGATTTTGTATTACACATGAATTGCTTTCCACTCTCATCCTTAGTCAGGTTTGACCCTTTGTGGGAAGCATTGCTCAAGAACACAATCCATGATGTGTCAGCCTGTTTTAGCTTCACACAGAAAGGAGTGGTCTGCTGTATGTATAAAGAGAAATGGTGACTTCCTAAGAGTTCAGCCAAGCACAATTGTAGATTCTGAGCATCCAAGACTTGTGGATGAGACTTGAGGCATGAAAGCTTCTGAACCAGTCGAGGAAAGTGGGCCTCACAGCACAGGGACGGCCTGGGCTTGGAATCAGGGACCTGGTTCTAGTTGTGCCAACTTGGACCATTTTCTTCTCCTTCCCAGGCTTCAGTGTCTCTTCTGCTAAGAAGAGGTTAGCCTGTGGCTCTGCAATCAGGGGAAGTAAGGTGCAGGTGGGCAACAGGGAAGTAGGGCTGTAGGAAATGCCAGGCCTTCAAGGTGCACATCCAAGTGAATACCGGGAGTCATCAAGTAAAATGAGACTAGAAGCAGAAGAACTCAGAGTAACTATAGTTGTTTAACATATGTTTAGAGTTCAATAAACTGGCATTGTTCTTGGAAGATTCTCTTACCACACGTGCTGTTGCCAAGAGCGTGGGAGCCAGTGTAGTGATCATACCAGGGGGTTAATTTAGAGTTCATGCTGAGCTTCCTAATGACAGATCTATGGGTTATTACTAAATTAAAACCAGTCTCTGGCTTACAAAGTGATGTTTTTAAAATTACAAGTCGCATGACTGAGCAAATGCTTTGGGGGGAGGAAATCAGTCATATGTTCAGAGCCAACAAGCAATTTCCCACCAATGAATGTAGAACATACTGTGATAGGATCATAATTAGGTCCTGAATATTTAATATCATCATTTGCTGTGTCTGTTTGCTGCTGTTTTTCAAAACCTATCTGGTATATCCTGCAAGCTAAATACTCCATGGCAAAACTTAATTTTCCTTTTAATTCCTCTTTGAAATTCTATGGCGCCCCTTTCTCATGCTTTGTGATGATGATGATGAGAGGCTCCCCCTGAACCAGGCAGCAAATGTCACATGTGATGAGCGTACCATTCCAGGGAGACAACCTGCAGTTTCCCAAGAACAACATTCTCAGTGAAGGAGCAGGGGGGGCTGTTCCCAGGCCCGGAGCCTGGCCTCATTTCATGGGGCTGGATGTCCAGCCAGCATCACGCCACGTTTTGGTGACTCTAAACTTGCCATTTTTAGGGAGCTCATCCTTACAGAGTTAAACATTCCTTTGTCATTCACTTATTTGGAAACAAATCCAAGAAAAGTCTATTTTGATGGACGTTAGCCTACGTTATGGAATTCAAATCAATGAGACCACAATGATTATCACTGACTAGAGCCGGGAATTCCACCTTGCCATTCTGTATGGAGACAGGCATTGTTTTGCTATCCTTAAAAACATTTAGGGAACACCCGAGGCTAAGAGCTATGGGTCCTAGCCAGTGAAGTCTTAATTTTCAATAATTTTGTCTAATTTTGTATATATAACTTATTATATTTTACAATTTCAATAAACTAATAAAAAGGAGATCGACAGATTGCTACAATGTGAGTTCTTTCTGGGGGTGGATGGAGGGAGGAGGTGGGTGAGTGGAGAAGCCTTTGATTACTCTGGTCCTGGTTATTGCCTGTGTATGATGAGACTGCAAGATTGTGACCAGCCTAAATGAATTGCCTACATTTTTATGGCCTAGGTCATGTGTTTGACAGAAGCAAACATTACAACGAGATTGTGTAAATAAACACCTGGAGCATTGCTTTCCAAGTTGCCATCATGTATCACTTAGCTCCTGCTGTGTAATGCTAAAATGCCCAAAATTCAGTGGCTTAAAGTGACAATTTATTACTACAGTTCAGAGGTCGATAAGGATCTCAGCTGACGTAAGGTGGCCTCAGTTGGATATGGCTCAGCGGGGGCCGCTGTCTGTTGGGATACTCTCACCGCGGTTGCTCTGTTCTGTAGTCCCCCATCCTAGACCTCAGACCATCATTTAGGTTAGGCCTGCCTCAATAATGACAATGAAAGAAGAGCAATAGTGAGCGGACATACAAAGTTTCGTCAGGCTTACACCCAGAACTGGCACATCATCCCTTCTAGCTCATTCTTTTGGCCAAAGCAAGTCATAACCCTAACTGTGAAGAACAAAGTCAAATCACAAAAGGTAAAATATTAGGCCAGACAATGCAAATATCCACAGGTATGTTTGTTTCCTATGACTGCAGTAACATGTTACCACAAACTTAGTGGTTTAAAGCAACAGAATTTATGGTCTTACAGTTCTGGAGGTCAGAAGTCCTCAAGTCAAAGTTTGAATGGAATTGCATTCCTTGTGGAGGCTACAGAAGAAAATGTTGCCTGTTCTAACTTCCAGCCTCTGTCCATATTTGTTGGCTCATGGTTCCTTTCCATCTTCCAGGCCAACAATCCTGTCTCTCCAACATCTGCTTCCTTTGTCACATATCCTTCCCTGACACCCTCCTGCTTCCCTCTCTTTCCCCTTGTGATCACATGGGGCCACCCAGGTAATCCGGAATCATTTCTCCATCTCAAGCTTAATCACTTCTACGAAGTCCATGTGAGGTCACATGGTCCTAAGACATAGGGGTTAGAGGGTAAATGTTTTTGAGGAACCATTGGTCTGCCAACCACAATAAGTACATGATGACTGGACTATGACAATGTAACATCCTCAGAGGAAGTGTTCTGTCAAAGCATACTTTCCAGGGGGGCTCTTTTGCTGCGTGAATACTAAGCAGTGACTGCCTTCCTGCGGGGAACTGTGAAGAAGGGACGGACAGCTGGGCTGCAGGTGCTCAGCAGCAAGGACTTCAGTGGGCCACCTGCCCTGCAACCCTGACTGGGGCGCTCGAGCTCTGCTCTCCTCCACCTCCAGCCTCAGTGGGCCAGGGCGACATGGCAGAGTCTCATGAGAACCCAGTTTGGATTAGAGGATATCTCCTTATTCAGGGCTTTGCTTATACTTTTCTTCCCCAAACATTTCTAGTGAATCATTCCCTTTGGCAACAATGATGGCTTTTAGAAGCTTGAAAGAGTTGTTGGCTTTGGGTGGAAATTTTGCTGCTCCACTCAATGCATTTGCAGCCCTTCAAAGACAATCTTGCATTTTGTAGTAAAAAGCTAAAATTCTGGTACTACTTCCAATGTGTTGGAATGCTTTATGGACCAGGTAAACCTGGAGACAGCACAAACATTGTTGCTTTAAAATATATTTTGGATGATCAGAGGGGTCCTGCTCAGCTACTCGTTCTGGTGCCAAAAGACCTCATGAGAAGTTCAAGTTTTCTATGTATTTCATTTTTTAAAAACTCATAGAGAGATAACCAGAGGGTGAAAATGGAGAGAAGGCTTAAAACCATTTTTCTAAGAGTAACCCTGAGCCTGGCTTGTTACTCAAAGTTACATAGTGATTCCAATGAAACAGATTATTCATATTCTGTTCTTCCTTGTTTTCTTAATCCTGATCAGTGTCACACATACAGGGTAACGACTTCACTGAGGGAAAATGTTCCTATTCTCTCATAATCACCCATGTGGGACTCTTTTAAAGGCAGTTTTTGTAAGGTTTTATAAGCGAGATAAACACAACACCAGGTGAAGTGGGAGCAAGGCAAGGTTTATTAAAGGCACTTTCCAGCGAAGTTTCGGGGCTCAGGAGAAGGGGAGCCAGGAAAGTCTCACTGGGAGGAGGTAGGCACCCTTGGGCGAGGAAGTGGGCACCCTCGGGCGAGGTTCCTCGACTCCAGAAAGAGGAATGGGGGAAGTCGCACTGGGAGTGAGTTGGTGGGGGTCTTTTATCTGTTTCCTGCATAGGTGTCGAGTTACCTAGGGAGATGTGACCTGGGCATACATCCTTTTGGCGGGAGAGTCAAGGGTTAAGGAAAGGTGGGGAGGAGGCTGGAAGATGGCGGCCCCAGGGGTCATTTCTATTGTGCCTACTGCACTCCCAGAGCCCAACAGTTTTGAGTCCTTTTTCTATGCTTCAGTTTTCTCATCTGTAAATAGGGATTTACAGTATTAAATTACAGCACTAAATACAGTATTTTTTTTAAAGATTTTATTTATTTTTTATTCTTTTGGCAGACAGAGATCATAAGTAGGCAGAGAGGCAGGCAGAGAGAGAGAGAGAGGAGGAAGAAGGCTCCCTGCTAAGCAGAGAGTCCGATGCGGGGCTCCATCCCAAGACCCTGGGATCATGACCTGAGCTGAAGGCAGAGGCTTTAACCCACTGAGCCACCCAGGCGCCCCTAAATACAGTATTAAAACAGTATTATGTGTTTTTTTTTTTTTTAGAATTGTGAGAATCACATAATAAAGTACCCCATCTGGCACGTATCATTACGTTATTTAATCTTGAAGGGCATAGAAACTAGTAAACTCATTGCAAAGAACTTTCCAAATGGAATTCAGATAGGAAAGATGATGATGATTACAAAATGATTAGTACAAGGGAAAATACCAGTGCAGGAGAGAAGAGGCAGTCATTGTGACCAGAGAAAATACTGGCACACAGATTTCTGCTGTCTGCTGTGAGGACCTGAATGGGCCCCCCCTCCCCAAGAGCAAACACCAGTAACCCTACACCCAGAGGAGGTCTATGCTTCCAGGCCCAGTAGCCGCTCTGCCTGGACTAATAGCACATGACAGGAAAAAGCATGGCAGGGGCCTCTTCTAATTCAGAGGTTGGATTTTTTTTTTTAATTTCCCTTCAGTTTATTTAAATTAAAAAACAAAGAGACAAAACACAGTTAACTCATCCATTCCTCCCACTCCCACCCTCAATTCTTGGAACCACCAATCTGTTCTCTGTGTTTATGAGCTTGCTGGGTTGGGTTCTTTTTTAGATTCCACGTAAAGTGAGATCATACAGTACACTTGTACAGTTCTTTGGGTATTCAAGGTCTTTTGTGGTTCCATACAAAGTTTAGACTTTTTGTTCTATTTCTCTGAAAAATATCATTGTAATACTGATAGGGATTGCATTGAATCTGTAGATTGCTTTAGGTAGTATGAATATTTTAATAATATTAATTCTTCTAATCTCTGAATAAAGAATATCTTTACACTTATTTGAGTCTTCCTTCAATTTCTTTCACTAATATCTTATATTTTTCAATATACAAGTCTTTCACTTCTTTTGTTAAATTTATTCCTAGGTATTCAACCTATAGTAAATATATGAAAAACCAACAGCTAATATCATCCTAATGGGGAAGACTGAGAGTTTTTCCACTACGGTCAGGAACAAGACAGGGATGTCTACTCTCATCACTTTTATTTTACATAGTATTGGAAGTCCTAGCCTCAGCAATCAGACTACAAAAAGGAATAAAAGGCATTCAAATCAGCAAGGAAGAAGTCAAACTTTCACTATTTGCAGATGACATGAGACTCCATATAGAAAACGTGAAAGACTCCACCAAAAAGCTGCTAGAACTGATACTCAAAATCAGTAAAGTCCCATGATACAGGGGCACATGGCTGGCTCAGTTGGAAGAGCATGGGACTCGACCGCAGGGTCAAGAGTTTGAGCCCTACGCTGGGTGTAGAGATTACTTAAGTAAATAACAATTTTTTAAAAGGTGGCAAGATACAAGATCAATATACAGAAATCTGTTCTATTTCTATATGCCAATAACAAGGCAACAGAAAGGGAAATCCAGGAATCAATGCCATTTACAACTGCACCAAAAACCGTAAGATACCTAGGAATAACAAAAGAAGTAAAAGATCTATACTCTGAAAACTATAGAATGCTTATGAAAGATGTTAAAGATGACAAAAAGAAATGGAAAAAAATTCCATGCTCATGCATTGGAAGAAAAAATATTTTTAAAATATCTATACTACCCAAAACAATCTACACATTTAATGCAATCTCTATCAAAATAGCACCAGCATTTTTCACAGAGCTAGAACAAACAATCCTAAAATTTGTGTGGAACCACAAAACACCCCAAACAGCCAAAGCAATCTTCAAAAAGAAAAGCAAAGCTGGACGGTGCCTGAGTAGCATAGTCATTTGGGTGTCTGACTCTTAGCTTCAGCTTAGGTCATGATCTTGGGGTCGTTGAATCAAGCCCCATATTGGGCTCCTTGCTCAGCATGGAGTCTGCTTGGGATTCTCTCTCCATCTCCCTCTTCCCCTCCCCCCACCACACTCTCTCACTCTCCCTAAAATGAGTAAATAAATCTTAGGAAAGAAAGAAAGAAAGAAAGAAAGAAAGAAAGAAAGAAAGAAAGAAAGAAAGAAAGAAAGAAAGAAAGAAAGAAAGAAAAGAGAGAGAGAGAAAGGAAGGAAGGAAGGGAAGGAGGGGGAAAGGGAGGGAAAGAAGGATGGAGGGAGGGAAGGAGGGACGAATGGAGGAAGGAAGAAAAGGAAAGCTGAGGCATCACAATTCTGGACTTCTAGTTATATTGCAAAGCTATAGTAACCAAAACAGTATGGCATTTGCACAAAAATAAACACATATGAATAGAACACAACAGAAAAACCAGAAATGAACCCACAACTGTATGGCCAATTGATCTTCAACAATGCAGGAAATAATTTTCAATGGGAAAAAGATAGTCTCTTCAACAAATGGTGTTTGGAAAACTGGAGAGGAACATGGAAAAGAATGAAACTGGACTACTTTCTTACACTATACACAAAAATAAAATCAAAATGGATGAAAGCCCTAAATGTGAGACAGGAAACCATTAAAATCCTAGAGAACACAGGCAGTAACTTATTTGACATTGGCTATGGCAATTTCTTTTTAGATATGTCTCCTAAGGCAAGGGAAACAAAAGTAAACATAAACTATTGGGACTATGTCAAAATAAAAAGCTGCTGTACAGTGAAGGAAACAACAAAACTAAAAGGAAACTTATGGAATAGAAGAAGATATTTGCAAATGGCATTTCTGATAAAGGGATAGTATCCAAAAATCTACAGAGAACTTATCAAACTCAACACCCAGAAAAATATAATCCCATAAGAAATGGGCAGAAGACATGAATAGATGTTTTCCCAAATCAGATATACAGATGGCCAACAGACACAAGAAAAGATGCTCAACATCACAGATTATCAAAGAAATTCAAATCAAAACTACAATGAACTATTACCTCACACCCTCACATCAGAATGGCTAAAATCAACAACACAAGAAACAACAGGTGTTGGCAAGGATGTGGAGAAAGAGGCACCCTCTTGCACTGTTGGTGGGAATGCAAACTGGTGTGGCCATCTGGAAAACAATATGGAGGTTCCTCAAAAAGTTAAAAATAGAAATACAAATAAATAAATAAATAAGAAATACCATATGACCCAGCAACTGCATTATTAGGTATTTACCCAAAAAATGCAAATACTAATTTGAAGGGATACATGAACCCTGATGCTTATAGCAGCATTATCTAAAAGAGCCAAATAATGGAAAGAATCCAAATGTCCATCAACTGATGAATAGGTAAGAAAGATGTGGTATATATACAAAATAGAATATTACTCAGCCATTAAAAAAAGAATGAAATCTTGGCATTTACAGCAACATGGATGGAGCTCTAGAACATTATGCTAAGAAAATGTGTCAGTGAGAGAAAGACAAATACCATATGATTTCACTCATATGAGGAGTTTAAGAAACAAAACAAAAGAGCAAAGGAGGAAAAGAAGAGAGAGAGAGGCAAACCAAAAAAATAGACTCTTGAGTATAGAGAACAAATTGATGGTTACCAGAAGAGAAGTGGATGCGGAGTTGGGTTAAATAGATGATGGGGATTAAGGAGTGCACTTTGATGAGCACTGAGTGTTGTATGGAAGTTTTGAATCACTATATTGTACACCTGAAACTAATATTACACTATATGTTAACTAACTGGAATTTCAATGAAAACTTAAAAAAATTTTATTCCTAGGTATTTTATTCTTTTGGGTGTAACTGTAAAAGAGATTATTTTCTTAATTTCTCTTTCTGCTACTTCATTATTAGTGTTAAGAAATGCAATAGATTTGTGTATTGATTTTTGTCTTCTACAACTTTATTGAATTTGTTTATTAGTTCTCACAGTTTTTTAATGGGGTCTTTATGGTTTTCTACATATAATATCATGTCATCGGCTAATAGTGACAATTTTGTTTCGTTTCCAGTTTGGATGCTCTTTATATTTTTAAACAAATTTCTCTGGCTAGGACTTCCAATACTATGCTAAATAAAAGTAGTGAGAATGGACATCTTTGTCTTGTTTCTGATTTTAGAGGAAAAACTTTCAGCTGTTCACTATTGAGTATGAGGTTAGCCGTGGCCTGTCATATATGGCCTTTATTACACTGAGGTACATTTCTGCCTATACCCACTTTATTAAGAGTTTTTATCACAAATGGATGTTGAATTTTTCAACTGCTTTTTCTGTATCTGTTGAGATGATCATTTGATTTTTATCTTTAATTTTGTCTTTGGGATGTATTACATTGACTGATATGCACATGTTGAATCATCCTTACATCCCTGGAATAAATCCCACTTGATCATGGTGTAAGATCCTCTTAATGTATTGTTGAAATTCAGTTTGCTAATATTTTGTTGAAGACTCTTTCATCTTTGTTCATTAGGGATATTGACCTATAATTTTGTTTGTAATATCCTTGTCTGGTCCTGGTATTAGGGTTGGCCTAATGCCTCATAAAATGTGTTTGGGAGATTTTCCCCTCTTGTACTTTTTTGAAGATTTTGAAAAGGAGTGGTATTAATTCTTTGTTGAATGCATTCTAGAATTTGCCAGTGAAGCCATCTGGTCCTGAATTTTGCTTGTTGAACGGTTTTTAACTAATGATCAATCTCCTTTCTAGTTCAGATTTTCTATTTTGTTATGATTCATTTTTGGTAGGCTACATGTTTCTAGTAATTCTTCCACTTCTAGACTGTCCAATTTGTTGGCATATAATTGTTCACTGTAGTCTCTTAGGCGTCTTTGTATTTCTTTTTTTTTAATTAATTTTTAAATTTTTTTATGAACATATAATGTATTTTTATCCCCAGGGGTACAGGTCTGTGAATCGCCAGGTTTACACATTTCACAGCACTCACCATAGCACATACCCTCCCCAATGTCCATAACCGCACCCCCTCTCCTGACCCCACTCCCCTCAGCAACCCTCAGTCTGTTTTGTGAGATTAAGAGTCTCTTGTGGTTTGTCTCCCTCCCGATCCCATCTTCTTTCATTTATTATTTTCCTACCCCCCAAACCCCCCCCACATTGCATCTCCACTTCCTCATATCAGGGAGATCATATGATAGTTGTCTTTCTCCGAT